>NW_015090885.1:5338562-5339041 GCF_001431845.1 Calidris pugnax
CCCCCCCCCCCCCAACACCTTAAAGTACGTAAAGGCATATCTACCTCGTATTCAAACCCATAGCTCTGGATTTTCTACTATAGCTCCATTATCTCTTTTTCCAATGCCACCATCTGTATGTAGGTAATTGCCAATGGCAAAGCCACGGATACATTATAAAACACCTTATTAAAAATTAAGGCTTGTAATTAGACCCTGAAAACCATGAAAATTATTATTCCTTTTCCCACTCTCTTGCATCTTGTGCACCACAGCAGCTGCGATGCTCAGACAAAGGCTTATCTTAAAAGATGAACGTTATGGGTTCCCTGGGCACGGCAACGGCTCCGGACCGGGCTTTACAGGGGGGATGCACCTTAACAACAAAACCCCTCACCCCCCATCTGCTGTACTTGCAGGGGCTGCCAGAGCACCGTGCTCGACAGGTTTCCACGGGTGGAAACTAACACACACACACACACGCTCAAATCCCCACGGGC
>NW_015090885.1:5339133-5388612 GCF_001431845.1 Calidris pugnax
CCGTGCACCCAGCGGGGAGCCGCGATGGCCCAGCCCGCCAACAGCCACCACCGGGCGGGTGGGGGGGGAGCTTCCCCGCGTTTCCCCGCCACCCGGGAGGGTCCCGCGGCTCGGTGTCAACCCGCAGAGCGCGGCACTGACGAACTTCGTTAATTTGTAAGAATTAGACATACACGATGCAAACCTAAACCATTCAGCCGTGCACCCAGCGGGGAGCCGCGATGGCCCAGCCCGCCAACAGCCACCACCGGGCGGGTGGGGGGGGAGCTTCCCCGCGTTTCCCCGCCACCCGGGAGGGTCCCGCGGCTCGGTGTGACCGAACTGCTACACGGAAAGAATCCAGGAGGAAGGAAAGGGGGTGCTGCCGGTGTCCCGTCCCGCCCTGGGCAGTGACTCCCCCCTGGGGTTGTCCCGGCGGGGAGCGCAGCCCGTAGCCCAGCCGGCTCCGCCGCCGCGGCGTAGGCGGGAGCAGAGGGGCGGTGAGGCTCGGCCCGGCCCGGCCCCGTCCCGCCCCTCGCCGGGCGGGGAGTTGGGAGCGGGGCGGGTCTGCACGGCCCGGCCGCTTCCTGGTCACCTGCGGAGGAGGCAGGAGCCCGTTGAGGAGGCGGCGGCGGGGGCGTCCGGCGGCTCCGGGTCTGGCTGCCGCCATGGCCTCGCTCTTCAAGAAGAAGACTGTGGACGGTGAGTGGGGGTGCAGGGCCGCTGACGCCCCGGGGAGGGCCCCACCGACCCCATCGCAGCCTGGTGGCGGCTGTCCCCGGCTCTCCTACGGTCCCGGGCGTAGAGCTGGCCCCGGCCTGGGCTCGGGGGGAGCGGGAGCCCGGGGTGGTGGCGGTGCCTGCGGGGCGGCCTGGGGCCCTGTGTCCCGGCGGAGGGGGTAACTCGTAGGGAACGGAGGAGGCCAGAGCCCGCCCGGGGTGACTCACCGGCGGCGTTCGGGCCGGGCGGGGCGGTGGGGAGAGTCCCAGGGCCGGGCCGGCCCCCTGGGACAGCGAAGCGGGGGGTTCCCGACGCATCGGGGCCCTGTGGGGCGGCTGGGCCGGGGAGTCGGGCCCTGGTGATCCCAGTGAGGGAGACGGAGGAGGGGAACAACAACAAAACAGGCCCGTGAAGAGTTGCTGGAGCCGGGCGTGAAGACGGAGACGAAGGGCGCAGGTCTGCGGCAGCCGGCTGTCTGCCACCGGGAGAAGGCGGCCCAAGAGGCCCGCAGGCTCCGGGAGCCGCCGCCCCGGGGGGCAGCAGCCCAGCCGCCACCGCGGGGCAGCCTCGGATTAAGAGCCGCCTGCGAAGCCCGCTTGGTCTTGATGTGCCTGCAGCCGGCCTGCGGTTTAACACACTCAAACTCACACAGAAAGCACCATCTCCAAAGTAAAGGCAAAAATAAAAGATCACTTACCTGGCAGCCGTCCTGTGGGTAAGGGTCAGCCCTCCGAGTCATCCCTGCACCCCAGGCATGGTGGCGAGGCAGAGACTGGCCAAGGGCTGGCAACAGCTCTGGAGCTGGCCGTCTGGCACATCGGGTGGCCTGTGTCAAATCAGGCGGGTCCTCATTTGAAAATGGCTTGCCAAAAGTGACACTGTGCATCAACCAATTGTATGTCACCAAGGGAGAATATGTATGTTTAATACGCATGTTTCCCACTTGGCTCTTGCCATTTTTGGTGCAACACCTGACTAGAGGAAGAAGGAGGAGATGACAGTAAACTTCCATGACCAAGGCGGATTGTAGGGGCCAGGT
The DNA here is from genome assembly GCF_001431845.1 of Calidris pugnax. NCBI lineage: Eukaryota > Metazoa > Chordata > Aves > Charadriiformes > Scolopacidae > Calidris > Calidris pugnax. The sequence continues at coordinate 5,340,872 of NW_015090885.1, forward strand.
CAAGCCCTGCCGGGTGTCTCTTGTCCAACCTGTTTTCAGGAATGGAGGTGCTTCCTCCATATCCTGGTGTGTGAGGTGGCAGCGTGACACACACGAGTGGCTATTGGCAAAAAGCCGTCTCAGGAATACCCTGACATCTTTGGTCTGCTAAGCTAGGAATTTGCATCAGTTATCACAGAGAAACAGGAACCAAGTTCTCATCTTGGCCTTCACTTCCAAAAACAAATGAAAGGGGCTGTAACTGCAGATAGTTGTTTTCAGTTTATTGCCATCCCTGGTTTGAACCACTATGTGAGATCAGAGACAACAGGAAGAAGCATCATGCTCACTCTTACTCTCGCCTGACTTAAGTACAGTTCTTGGTTTTTATTGTCTTGAACCTCCTACTTCTCAAGCTTTCTACACTAAGCGATTTTTTTTAGTAGTAATCGTAGTTAGGAAAGGCAGTCTTTTCTGTAGCTATTAAGCTTTTTCTTTCATTTTCGCAAGTGCAACTGTGCAAGTAACATCTTTGTCTACCTTCAAAATTACTTGCCTGTAGCATTATTTTCAGAGTAATTTCACTGCTGCTTTGCCAGTGTGAAGAATGCAGTGTTATATTCAGTGTCATCTTTCAGCTCTTCATTATTGTCCATTGAAAATTCTACATCTCCTGAAGATGCTTTTTGTGTAATTCTCAGAGCAGTAGAAATATTGTAAAAACAGGTCTCTCTTTCACAGAGATTGTTTGGAGTATGTATTTATTTAGTGAAAAGCAATTGGTGGGAGGGGGTAGTGTATATGCTCTCTTTAAAATACCACTCAAGGCTTGTTTTTTTTTTTTTTTAATTGAAACCTATTAAGGCTTAAGTAATTTCAGCAATAGACATTTTACAGTATTTCTGATTGTGGGAATGAAGAATGTGAATGCTTCTTTCTGTTTATAAAAGAACTGTCCCAAGTGTTAAAAAATGAAAAGGGTGGCTGTGGTTTCTAGGATTTATCCTTCATGCCCTTATTTCTGTTATAACTCTGCCTGTTTGTATTGATTTTCACATCCTTCAAACTTTATAACTACAATAGCAGCACCCTGCCATGATGTTACTTCTGTGGATTGGAAGAGGGAGCTCTAAACAAAGTTTATGTGTCAGTCTGCTCCTTTTAAACTCCCACCCAAAGTGTATCTAATGTCATGTAGAGACATACATTAGAAGCAGATGAATCTCTTCCTGAAAGTACCAACTTCTTTCCTCTATCATATCTATCTATCAGAGGACACTGAGTCAGATGCAGACCTCTTTACCTTTGCCCAGGTGAATCACACCTAAGCACATCCTGTAAATTCTAACAAAAGTTAATTGCAACATGATTGATGCTTATATTATAAACAGTACTTGCTTTAATAATTGGATGTTATTGGTACATAGTTTTTAAATAGTACAGTGAACAAAACTCCTATGAAGGATGGTATGTTTCACCTGATAGTATTCAGGCTTCTGCTGGCTACATCAGTGTCAGGAAACTTTAATTTGCTATAAAAACCTCCACTTTCATATCTTACTATTTTTAAACTTCTGCTAATTGAAAAAGTTTGAACGCTATTGATTTATAGTCTGACTTGAAGTTGGGCTGCACAGATGGGGTACATTTGTGGAGAAGAGTAATCTCTGTCAAACCAGAATTAGGACAGAAAAGAGCAGGATCCAGAACTTGCATGTAGGAGTATCTTCACTGATTTAATGGACTTGGGAACTCCTTAACTGCTCTGAGATCTCCTATATAAAGTTTCTTCAGCTGTTCTATCTGTTGCAGTTCGGCCTGACTAGTTGAAAAGCAGTGGGCTCACAGTGAGTATGTTATTGCTGAGTTAGGGTTGAACTTGCAGAAAAGTATGTGTACCTAAATCTTCCAGTGTGGTTAAGGCTCTTGCTATGGTTATGGTACAAAGAAACATACTAGGTAAAATAGCATTTTTGTTGTGGGATATGGCCTGATGCTGCCAAAACATAATCATGTTGTATACATAGAATTGTGTTTTGCTAATGTTTCATATATTTGAAATGCTGATAGCTCTTTGATAGCTGACAGTTCATTCTGAACAAAGGGAGGCTGTCAAACATACTGCATGTCTGCAGAGTGCTTAGCAGAAAAGATGTTTATGTAATACTGAAAACTTTTCCCAGCTATAAGAATTTTCTTTCCAGATATAATAAAGGAGCAAAATCGAGAGTTAAGAGGTACACAGAGGACTATAACGAGAGATAGAGCAGCACTCGAAAAACAGGAAAAACAACTGGTAAGTAGAGCAGGCAACTTTATTTTACTGTTTAAAAACAAACACACACTCCCAATATAACAGAAAACTTGCACAGTGCAAAAGATACAACTCAAGGTATAATAATTGAATGCTAAAAAAGTTGACTTCCCCTTTTTTGACTTTTCAGTTATTAAAATTGTGTCAGAAAAAAAAATACTATCTTAAAGTGGTTCTCAGCCTTTAATATAGGAAAAGCCTGAAACAATGTGCTTAGATTAAATAAGTACATTTTTCCCTTCTGTTCTTAGCATTCTCTGTCCTTTGGAAGGTTTTTTTCTAACAGGCTGGTAAATCAGTGGTCTTCTGGTGGAAACACTAAAAGAAGCCTGTGTCAGTGCTATTATATGTTACTATGACTATGGGAGGTAGTATTTGAAAAAACACAGGATGCCATTAATACCCCATAGGGTTGTTATTTTCATTCATATTGAACTTCCCTAAAACTAGCTAATAATAGTAAAACTGCCTAAATTAAGATCTATTTAAAACTTAGTGTGTGCGAGCTATCAAGTATTCAGTGAATGAATGCTGCACCTGTGGGGCAGTATAATTGGATAAATGGATGTGACAGATGGTAGAGTTTGATGCATGAAGACATGCTCAGACTGTGGGAAAAGCTATGCAAATCCAGCCACTGTTCCTGTAGCTATTTTCATGGCAGCAGGTCGCATGAATACCAAGAGCTGGGAATAATATGCTAGAAGAGGTCATATAAATTGTTTCTGGAAGCCTTGGTTACTCATAGATAAAGCATTTTTCAGTGTGAAATGTTCCGATTCTGGAAATAACCTTCATTTTCATTAAATACGGAGGTTGAAGTTTTGATTACTGACTACGATAAATTGTTTCAGAAATGTTGGATTTCTGAGGAGAAGAAGAAAGAGAAGTGAAATATATCTTCGAAAAAGTTAGAATCTGCTGTTAGGATGAGAGAATCAATGGACCATAAATATTAATTTTTAGAGTCAGATCAGGTAAAAAAAGGACCAAGGCCTTGTCAGTCAATCTCAGAACATTTTGTTACATACTTCCTTCAGAAAGACTTTTTTTTCCTTAACTATGAGGTACAAATCTGAGAAAACCTATTTATATTAACTCTATGTATAAAAATACCTTAAAGTACGCAGACAGTTCTGTTTCAGTTCAGTAACTTCATACGACTGTATGAATTTTGATTATTTTTTTTTCAGAGGAACGTAACTGACTTTAATAAGCTTGCCCCAAACCACTCAAAAGCAAATAATGGATTTTCTTCTTAATGGAAGAAATGGAAGAAATTAAGAAAAATGGAAATTCTTCTTAAGAATAAAATCATCTATATATAGGGTTTGATACCTGCAGCTGGATTATCTGCAGTGATTTAGCAATGGTTGATGTAGGTTTGTATTTTGCTTTGAAAATCAGGTTATAAATGCTACTTAGGTATTTCATCTCAGTGAGAAAATCCCTATCTTTAAATGTTTGCTGTTAAAACTAGAGTACAAACTAGTGTATGCTAGTGTGCAAACTACTCTTGCCTATCCTTCTTAATACTTGAGGAGATGGAAAAAGGAGATAATATTCTGGACATGCTATAGAAATTTGTTTTTGTGGTCTCTGTGAGCTACTTATGAAGAGGAAAGCTTCACACAGGTTTCAGACCTCTAATGTTTGAAGAGTCTCATGCTCCTTATTTGACGGTCTGTACCGTCTTTGATTAAAAATAGTATGTATGATACAGCTTTTCAGAAATTATGGATTTACACAGAAGATCGTGTACAATGGACATATCCAAGGAACTGAGATACTATGCCAAGCCCTCCTTTAAAAAGGATGAAGAAGAAAAATTAGTTGAAAAGTTTACACTACGAAGTCACAAATCAGAAGGCATACTTTGAAAAATCCCAGCTGACAAGATTATTTGTGCCAAACTTTTTCCTGGTACCTCTGAAGTAAATAGCTTGCTGTTTCTCCTTGAATTGATAGATTGGGATTTAGGGGTTTTTTGTAAACCAGAAGTGTCTTTCATAAGGTTTAAGCACACGTTGTTGTAGACAAATTATATCACTTTTATTGTGTGCTAGGTTAAGTCCAGCTAAATTATGTGGGCAAACAGCCTATAATTATTGCTCATCTAGTTTTGTCTACTTCCTCAAAAAGGTTCTGAGAGTCTCTCAAGGCTGAAAAAGTGTTAAAAAGAATCTATGAACTCCCTGTTTCTTCCATGGGTGATACAGCTTGATTGCCCACAAACGCAAAAGATCAAATATGATTAGAATCATGGCATTAACAGTTGGCTGGCCATGATAAGTTCTTCACTTTTTGGTTTTGTGGTGCAGGTTTTTTTTAAGTGTTACTCCCTATCCAGACATGAAACTGAATGTGCACATATAAGTGAATTTGACATTTTGCAGAAGTTGAAGTCTTTTGGGGAGCTGTGTGCTGCCATACTATAAATCAGTTTTGTTATTTTTTTGTTTCTTCTGGTCAAATTATAACAGCATTGCATTTCTTCTACTAAATAGCCTTGGTAGAAAGGCAAGGAAGAATATTTATATAACTTTAAATGTCTTAAAAAAATAAAGAGGAGAGTTAACCTTGGTATTATTAGTTTTAAGGCTTACTTATAGTCTTTGTTAGAATACAAATTTTGTAGAATTAATCTTATATCTTTTTTTAACAGGAACTGGAAATAAAGAAAATGGCTAAGACTGGTAATAAAGAAGCCTGTAAAGTTCTAGCAAAACAGCTTGTACAACTGCGGAAGCAGAAAAATCGAACGTATGCTGTTAGCTCTAAAGTCACTTCTATGTCAACTCAGACAAAGGTCATGAACTCTCAGATGAAGATGGCAGGAGCTATGTCAACTACAGCAAAAGTAAGTTGTTACAAGACATTCTTTTACATTAAAATGCAGCATATGGTTGCAAAAGTTAAGTTGTGTTATTTTGTATAAGAAAATTGACGGGATAAAACTTATTGCTTAATACCCTAAATGGTGTTGAGGTTGCAGTAGGGAAATGTAATTTGATTCATACTGTGAATTTTTTGTCCAGTCAATCCAACTACTTAACACCTAACTAAGCATATTTTTTGGGGGTAGACATCTGTCAAATGTTTGTGTGATAATAATAATCTCAAAAGCCAGCAGAAGAACTCTTTTAGTACATCAAAAAAACCCCACACCATGCTGCTACAGTGTCTTGCCTGTACATCTTGTCACAAGCAGTTTTTATTGGGGAAAAACTAGGGCATGGTTTGTCTAGAAATCAAGGCAGTGTGCCACAGTAGCTTTATGTCTTGTGCAAAAAGTAGGTTATTGCTTTGAATTTTAAGTTCTTAAGGAAATCTAATCTGGAGTTCCTTGTCATTCTTGCTCTCCGTGTTCTAAGGAAACAGTATTGATTAAGTTTTCTCACAAATGTAGTCTCATAAAAGAGTCTGAAAAATCTCAGTTATCTGAGTTACGAACTTTCCCCTTTTTCCCTAAAATGGTAAATAGGGAGTTTGCTTTTGGCAAGCAGGATTGTTCACCTTGAGGTGTAGGAAACAGAAATAGCGCACATCATTGTAGACAAGTCGTACTTTTATCACAGTCCAAATTAAATACATACATGTGCCACTTAAACACAGTAATACAACGCAACTTAGTGCAGAAAGTAATTCCTGCTAAGGCTTTGCTGTCATATCTTTTGGAAGCAGTATGTTGACAGATGTCTGCCATTCTGCCAGATGTCTGCCAGTGATACAGTTGTGGCTCTGTAGCAAACTTTCCATCCTCCATGACTAACCCACAAAGGGCAGGCTTGTCTGACTGAACAACTGATCACATTAAACAGCTTACTCAGTATTCCTACAACAGTGTTGCACGTGAAGAAGTTGATGCTTGACTTGTTTTTATCTATGAGACATCTTGGGTTAAATTTCTGAAAACCAAAGTGTCACTAGACTAATTATGAAGGTTAAATCAGTAGAAAAAACCAAAAATATTAAAAAAGTAAATTAACCAGCACCAGAAAAGTGATGTTTTATGAAACATAGAAGTACCTGCTATGGACTAGTTTGTGTAACATTATTTCATAGGAAGGTGTCACTTTTAAAGTGAGTGTTTTGCCTTATCAACACAGGAAGCTTAAAAAATAAAAGTATTCAGTAGCTTTTGAAGCTCATAGACTATTGTTGCCTCAACAAAAAAGACCACCACATGAATGCAAAGCATTCAAAGTATTTTCTATATACTTTTTAGCATGTATGACACTAATTTTGAACATAAACAAAGTCTAGTTAATAGTTACCTGTTTCTTTTAATCATGCATCTGACCCTTATTTTCTGAAGATATATAAACTCTGTATCAGTTTAGTGCAAATAATTTTGATGTCCATCTGTAACTCATGTAAAAGAACGCTAAAGAAGCAACACCCTCTAAGTCTAGAACGACTTTTAAATTCAAATAATGTGGCTATGAACACAGTCTTTGAAATTCAAGTAACATTAGAAGCATAATATATTATCACTTTAAACATACTCAGACATGAAGGCAGAAGAGCTGCTACGAAGCCAGTAGCAGCTGTAGTAGCTTGATAGCATCCCTTTTAATTAACCAACTCTTTCATCTTCTCAAAGATGGTTAGACTTTATGTTTGAATTGCTCATGTCTATATTTAGGTTGTGATGTCCCATGAGAGATACAGTAACTTGCTTCTTAGGAAAGAAGAAAGTATTAAATACTGGTGCCTGCCAAGGCAGTGCTGCACACTTGTAGTAAAACAGGTGAAGTTTATTACACTGTCACAGAAAGATCTCTTCCCATTACAAAGGTTCACCCTAAGCTAATATGTACTTCCTGAACACTTTGATATTTGCTTTTCAGAGAAAAGTATTTTTTCCCATTAGATTATAACATAAAGAAACAATTGCAATTTAATGTCTGTCCTCTAGTGTTTTTTCAAATAAGTGTGCCTTACGGAATAAAAGACCTGCAGCCATTTACCCCTCTAAAATGTATAGCCTGGAAGTTAGGAAATATTGTCTCATTCTTTTTATTTAGATCAGGCAGATTTGTCCTAAAAGAAGGCCAGGAGAAGGGTCATGGTGCAAGAAAGGCACATACATTTACAAACATATGTATTAGGCTAGTAGATAGCAATATTTCTTACTAGGTGCAGACTGTACTATTGATTTGTTGTATATCTACACTTCTCATGTAAAGAGACAATAAAAGTGAAATTTAGACTGAAAGGGTTTTTATTAGGAAAGTCTTATTCCTTTTTAATGTATATATTGGTATTTACTAATGTCTCATTGTATAATTAAGGGTTCTTTTCAATATTAATAGACAATGCAAGCAGTTAATAAGAAAATGGATCCACAAAAGACACTACAAACTATGCAGAACTTCCAGAAGGAAAACATGAAGATGGAAATGACTGAAGAAATGAGTAAGTTCTGTACTGCAGGGAACAGCTCCCTGCAGCCCACAGTGCTCTTGGAAGGGTGGAATCAGTCTAGAAATGCTGATGCTTGAAGTTTTATTTCTACAATTAATGAGATTAACAGCACAAATTAAGAGCAAATAAACCAATGCACTTCTGAGCAGGTAGGCTGTCTCAGGCTTTTTAGTAGCTCTAGATGCTAAATCTGGAATCCATTCCTTCCCATCTTCATGCAGAACACCCATCATGCTTCTAGAAAGAACATACTGGAAGGGAAGAGAAGTTCAGAACCTTGTTGGCATAACTAGTAGGGGGACTTGAAAAATTGCCCTTTCTGTAGCTGATAGTTCTGCATGTGCTTTTTAATTTAGATATTACTGATAATCCCAGTTTTACATGCATGGTGGTATGGGATGGTTTAGTCTCCATTTTTTTATTTTAAGCCACAAGCTGCTTCTAAGGGCATGGCAAGATTTTTTGTTCCCGTGGACATCTGTCCACTGTCAACTAACACTATCAACAAACTTCCTGATGTTGCTAGCACAGCCTCCTTCCTATCCCAATCCCTGCCACTGTGTTGGCCATAGTAAGTAGCATTGACTCAAAACAATATTGTTGAGCAAGATGTGAACACCTCAGCTGTGCAGAACTGTATTGTTGCAATTCAGAAGTTAGCTGAGTAGTTAACAATTGTGCAATTTACTTGGAGGAGGAAGAGGAAAGGGATTTTTAATGGGACTGTAGAACATGTTTTTAAGAAACGTTGAAATCTAGTGCATGGGGTAGATGCAGCAACTGAACTATTTTGGTGAAAATGAACGTTTTTATAAAAGCAGTCATGCCTTACCCTGCTGCTGCTCTAGCTGTGGTCACAGGCTTTGCAAGGCAAAGGTAAGGAAGCATCTCCAATACACAGGTGCTTTCTGTTGATATTACTACTGCCTTCTGGGAGGGTAAAAAGATAGTATTCAATTATTTTAGTAACCTTTTTGCTTAATGAAGTGTGGATTTTGTTTTTTTTTCTTTCTTCTAAGTTAATGACACTCTGGATGATATTTTTGATGCTTCTGATGAAGAGGAAGAGAGCCAAGATATTGTTAACCAAGTGCTTGATGAGATAGGAATTGAAATCTCTGGAAAGGTATGGCAATTTTTACTCAGTTCACGTGCATCTTCACCTTCATACCCTTTTTTAAGTAGTTTATTCTATGAGCCTTTATTTTACAGTCTTATTCTAGAAGTCAGCTTGTCATAAAACATATTATTTTGACTAAAGGAAACTTCTGTTTTGTTCTAGATGGCCAAAGCTCCATCAGCTGCCAGAGGCTTACCATCTGCATCAACATCAAAAGCTGCTACCATATCAGATGAAGAGATTGAACGACAGCTCAAAGCTTTGGGAGTTGATTAGCTTGATGGCAATACACAGCCTGCCTTCTAAATATTCAGCTGCAGACTTGTAAAAAGTGCAAATACTCTTTCAATGCAACTGATGTCTAGGAAAACTCTGAAGCTTCAGAAATGACAACTTGAAGATGGCACTTGGGGAAGGAGAAGGGGAGAATATTTTGAATTAATTTACAGGGGGAAGTACACTAGCTGTGTCCATTGCGTGAGCACCGGACCAACCAGGGTTGTAGTTCTAATGATAAATTCATTTCTACCTGATCTGAATCTGGCCTCTGATTTCAAAGTTTTCTTCTATCTCGGTTCCTTATCTATCTTTAGAATTGGCTATTCTGTGGCTGGTGGTGATGCCTCCTAGGACAGCACCTATATAAAAATGATATCTGTTATAAAACTATTGCTATAGAAAAATTTTTAGTCTGTTATCTTAGCACAAATGAAATTTCACCTTTGCTCTCAGTTGGAAACTATTTTCTTTTGATAAGAAATAGCCTCAAAAGTCTAGCAAATTTAGGCAGAAAGGAAAAGCATTTTATATATTTCTTTCCAGTTCCTGTAGTAACTTTGAGTTGCTTAAATAATAGCTGGTTATTCTTTTTACAGAAAGGGAAGGATACAATCCTTGTGCAGTTAATTTTACTGGAAGAGTATTTAAATTTGTTAGCGAACTTTGTTGCATGAAAGGCACTGATTGAACTCTATTGTACTGTAACATAGCTGATTTCAACAGAATTGCTGTGCCTTTATGTATATAAATCTTGTACCTTTGTGATTTTTTTTCAGAATGAGTCTTTGAAAAGTGAGTAAACTTGTAATTAAGGTGGTTTCGCAAAACACTATGGTGAGACCTCTGTGTACTCTGTGGGACTCAGTGCTGAAGTTCACAAATGCACTTGTTCAGAAATGCAATTTGCGCACTTGCAAAAAGGACATTTGCCTGAAACAACAGTTGTATATATTTTACAGTATTTCTTAATGGAAAATAACTGTGCATAACTGTATTGTTTACTAAGATGCAATTGATCACATTGATAAGCTAAATCTAAACTTTAGTTTTGAGAACAGTTTTGGATGATACCTGATAATTACCTGTCTAAACGCTATAATAAAAATGTTCTGATTCTGTGAAGGTTTTTCTATGGTCTCTGGACTGCATCAGCATGATTCTACCTTTAAGTGGAATGCATTGAGCTAATGAAATAAGAACTGTTTATATTTTAAATAGATGACAAAGTCTGAGAATGTAGTTCCCAGTTCCACTTCCCAAGATGGTTTGAAGTTCCTCAGCCCTTACTCTGCTGGAGATTTTTGCTAGTTGTGCTGATTTAGTGGGGCTATTCATTGAACAGAAACAACAAAATAATCTCGGCTTTAAAAAGAGAAAAGCAGAACACCTTCAAAGAGTGAAACCAGGATAAATGGGGGGGGGAGGGGGGTCTACAAACTTCATAAAGAGGCTTTGCTGCTCGAGAAAGTGTAGTAGGAAACCATAACCTCTATGAATCTACTGTTGTCACACCATCTGCTTTTTAGGACTGAAGTCAGCAGAGAGAAAAAACATAGGTGAGCCTTCATCTGGTTTTTGGCGTAGAAATGCAGATGTTCTTTCTCTTTGAAGGAAGTAATGGACAAACTATGAATCTGTGAGGTAGTGGGTAGGAATACATTAAGTATTTATATTGCATATATCTAATATGAGGTGAATTTTTTTTTTTAAAAGTTATTTTGTAAAAATCTAATAAAACGCTTTTTATTCCACAATGGCTTTGTCCTCTTTAGGGTTAGTCTTACACATCTGTCTCTTAGTGAGCTTTCTTTGGACTCCTGTTAGCTCTAATAAATTTTCCTTTGATCTCAGCTCTAATATTTGTTGTAGTTGCTTGTGGGTCTTTTATTTAAACTCAACATTCAGTAAAAACTTGATCAAGTTTGTATTCCCTTCTATCTGTATCCGAGTGCCCAACTACTGCTCTTAAGCACTGAAAGATAAACCGTAATCTGAAATTAGTTAGGTATAAAATATTACTCATTGACTGTATTTTGGTTGAACACCAAGACTTGTGTCCTTTCTGAATGAAATTTGCACTTTATCTTTTTAACGACTGTCAAAATAGGCATAATTCTATTCTGAGTTCCTTTGTCTATCTACAGTCTTTGACAAACAGTAATAAAGGCATTTCTTTTTAGTCTTAGTAAGACTGATGAGCTAGGGCTACTGTCAATATCTATGTGGTGTTTCTGTTATCTTCGGTTATCTTTTAAGTCCTGCAGCTCTAATCTGACAGTTATCTTTTAAGTCCTGCAGCTCTAATCTGTGTAAAAATCTTTCAGCAGCAGTGAGAAGTGGTGTAGGTTTGCAGGCTTGCTTATATTTATTTGAATTATAGTTAATGTGTTGTTGCTGTCTATAACAAAATTTCATTCCCTACTTAGAAACAAATTGCTTTTAAATTGCTCTTAGCAGACAAAAAAAAATGCACAAAAAACCACAAAAAAACCCCCATTCAATCCTTTAACTCATTTATCCTCGCTGAGACCTTAATAGCACTGAATCGGAAAGTCCTCCATCCAAGAATAACAATGCAGTTCTGCACACACCTAAGAATGACTCCATTGGAGCAGACTGAGGTCCATCTTGCCCAGAATCCTACTCCACAAGTGCCCATAAGCAATGCCCAGGAAAATAGGAGAACAAGGTGCCGCTTCCTCCCCTAATGCTCTGCCAACCTCTAACTAATTTTCAATTTAGAGCACTTCTAGAGCCCTATGTAAGTTACTCTGTATACAACAGATTTGAGTGGCTTTTTCATCTCTGAACTGGTCGATATAAATTCTGGCACCCACATTTTTTTGTAGAGGATTTCCCTGAATTTTTTTTCGCCACTGCATTAAGAACCACTATTTTTATTTTTTCTTAAGCTTCTTTCCAGCTGCACGTGTCTGCTCCTAGTTTTTACATTAGGCAAGATGGTCAACAGCCTGGCTCCATTCAGCCTTTCAGCAGAGCTCATAATTCAGTATATCTCTATAGATTTCAACACAGACACATTAAATCTAGAAGAGAGACAGTAGTTTAAACAGTTATTCATCTTACCTTCGATCATCAGCTTTTCCTGCATAGAAGCCTTTTCTAGGTCTGTTGTATCCTTCAGATGAGGGGGGCAGGATGTTACTTCAGAGGCAGGTGAACCGGATTTATATGTTGTCATAACGTCTTGTTTTGTCCTGTATTCTAATTTTAACACCCTGCCTAAACTTACCATGGAAAAAGTAAAAGCAAGAAAAAAAAAACCCCACAAACATCTCAAAGAAAAACAGTGCAGCCCATGTTAGTCAAACACCCAACTAAACTCTTACTTGCAGGTTTATAAAGCTGCCCCTCAGAAGTCTTATCTAGGGGGTTTTCCCCAATCAAGAGTGATAGATGGCAATTACCCATAAGCTGTTCCTACAAGAAAAAAAATGAATTGCCACTTTCTCTAAGTCTAATGGCTGCAGCTGCACCACATTAAATTGATTTCATCCAGCTTTTTCTCTTTAAATAATTCTGCTCTAATTTGTTTGTCTTCCTGTGGCAACAGCTCCAAGTGTTTTAATGGTGGCTGCTTCCTCCACTTAGCCTTTTATCATTCTTTTGCAAGAAAATGGCACTTTGTGTCACCTTTCATTTTACCTTGCTATGCTTCTGCAATTAGCCTTCACTTGAGAGACTTCTTGTAAGACTAGAAATCTCAATGTTACAGTAAGTCTGCTCTTGAATTAACTATTACAGCATGCTAAAATGAATAAGCACATTAGTATTATGCACAACTTCAAAAAAACCAAAGTGTTACCAAAGCAGAACTACAAACCATTATCTGCAATACCAAATGTATAAGAATACTTTATTGGATGGGAGATTGAGAAGTACAGGTTTATAGCGTTTCTAGGAAGCCTTTTATAATTAAGACAATAATTTAGAATATAAATAATTTTTTTTATATCAGATAATAGCTTCAACATACATTACATTAGGTCACATAACATGAAAGGTACACAAATGCCTGCCATCACCTTCACCGAGTGCTGATCTTCTCAACTGTATTTATCTTTCATTCTTTTTGAAAGTTCATGATGTGTTGATACATGTGATGGATCAAGGCTACAGCTCGGTGTGGGTGAGCTGTGCTAGTAATGAGAACAACCTGAAGAAACTATGTGCCACAGTTTCTCCCCTTTGAGTTATTAAATGGAAGTTTTCTTCTAAATTAAGGGGTTGTAGCGATGCATTCATCCATAAAAATGTATTTTTTTTTAAAATCCAAGAGCCTGATTTCCATAGCTGAATATGCCTATGGTCACTGTAATAGGTATCAGAGATAATTTAATGTACCCGAGAGAGAGAGCACTTAACTTGTACACAGTGCTTCTAAGTGGCCTTGAACATTAAACTCCTTTTGCTTTCTGTGGGCCTATTAGCTAGACGTTTTCTAAATCATCAGGTCTGCTTTATGGAAAAATAAAACGTATCTGGCCATTACCACTTGTGTGTACTCACTTAATTTCAGTCCTGGGAAAACAGTCAAAAATACATATATGGTAATGGGCTATTCTAATAACAATGAGCAGGGCTGATGAGATGGTTGGATAATCTATCCCTGGTGAGTACTACAGTCATTAATTCAGTTTCTCACTGTCTAGCTTTCTGATAGGTGGAGCTCTGGCACTGTTGGGTTCCCCCCCCCATTATCTCTCTAGGCTAGAGGATGACAAATAAGGGATTATTTTCAATTAGTGGGATGCAAGAGAGGGGAATGTGCAGTGCAATAAATGCTTTGTGTGTATATTTATGTCAGAGTGCAAAGGCCTTCTTTGTTCAGCCTAACACACTATCTCTGGTGTAAGTATGTCCACACATGGATTTAATCAGAAAAATACAATGCAGAGAAAGCCTAAAGTAATAACCCCCCTGATAATTCTCTATTTTTTCCCCCTCAGGTCACAAAGTCTTAAGGTAAGGTAAATTGTATACCAATTTGTATAGCTTAGCCTATCCAAATCAGACTTTGACACATATAATAAATTAGTAAGAATTACCTTTGATAACAAGTATAAGAAAAGCTCACTTTTACTTGACACCCATTTAAGACAGTCAAATGATACCCTGAGGCAGAGCACGCAGTAGGAACAGCGTTGACACCTCCATACAGGTAAGCTTACTCTACCATAAATAATGACAGCAATTATGGCACATTTCTAATGGTTTTGTCCTGAATTTACACAAGGAATTTACCTGAAATGATTCTCTCAGAGGTGTACAGCTGTTGTGAGCGGGTAGCTGAGTTCAGCTAGGGTTCCTCTACCCGGCTCTCAGATGTAGTGGCAGTCCCACAAGATCCCACAGGTATATCTTACCCTCGGACATACCTAGATATTCAGCAGTATCACCACTGCTTGTTTAAGGTCGCTTAGTCACCTTCTCCTCATTTCTCACTGATGCTCAGCGTTCACCCCTGCAGATGGGACCCTGCCATGTACCTACTGGCTTACAATCTTGCAAAGGTTAACACAATGAGCATGGGACTGGGGGGCAAAGAACACTCATGGACATGCAGAGGCAAGATACTTTCAATACTACAGCTGCTGAGATCAGGATTTTTAACGTTTCTTCACATACAATGCAAAGACTTTGTTTCCTGATGCTTAGGGTACCTACATGGGGTTCTCCATTAATCCTTAAATGGACCACGGATCAAAGAAAGGCACAGCGTAAGGAAACTGCTACTACTTGTGCAACTTGGAAAGCATTTTTAGTTGAATAATGCATGATACGTTCCTTGCAGTTAAGCAGGGACCTCCAACTCTTTATATACATGCAGTAGCATTTAATTTGTTTCCAACCTTTTACATTAAAATTGGGTCTTCCACAACACATTACGTCTGAAGCTTTTAAGAGAAACAAGAGGGTTACTGATTTTTTCTTTCCATTTTTAAACAACATAGTATTTACAATATTTACAAAAAGCAAAAGAGAAATCCACATCTATACATGGAAAAGCTTTACCGGCATTCATGATGCTCCTTGATAATAGAACTAAAGGTGTTCTGATGTAAACTTGTCTTCACTCTTTTTTCCCTTTGTCTTCTGTTGCAAAACCAAACTCTCACAACTTCTTTCTCGAGATTGAGCCCCTCTGCCATCCTCATAATCTCCTGAGATGAAGGCTTGCTCTGTTCTCCGAAGTGCCTCTCTAGGGCTTCTTTGGCAGCAATGCTGGATAAAGGGATAAAATGTCAGCTTTAAAATTTTTCTGACACAATCAGGCTTTCATGACTAGTTCAGAAGAAGGGCCAAGTAAGAGCACTGAAGGTAGTGACTTGGTTTGTTTCCTCATTTTCTATATAAAGTAAACCTACAGAGCTTAAAGTCCACTGTACTTATTTGCTGACACGGGCAGCGTCACATCATTTCAGCACAAAGTAATTTCAAGCATGAAGTTTGGTGCAATTTCAGTGCTGATCATGAAATGTTTGTGCTTCTTGATGTTCTCTAGGAGATACAGCTGCTAGCTAGACATGAATGGGAGCACGGGAATCGGAACAAGCCTGACCACTCATTCTACCTCAGTCACAGCAGTTTTGGGGGGGTTCAGCAAATACACATTACCGGGATTACCTGGTAGCATTAGATCATTTGGATTTACAAAGGTGAAGATCTCCACCACTTACAGTTTGGGAAACATAAGTTGCACCAAGTTCTGCAATGTGTTTTATTACAGAGAGGGTACTAGAGCATTTCTAGAAATCAGAGAGATTATGGCAAACTGTTTTAGCAACCATTGCATTTTCTAAAAGTCTGCCTTAATCTATTCCTCACAGTTGGCAGTGACCAAAGTTGAGCGTTTCAATAAACAAGGCACGTTAAGACTGCTGTCTTTCCTTATTGCCAGATAGAATTTGCTTCCTGTTCATTTTACATATTCTCAGAAAACGAACTGTATCTGAGACATGAACATGCACCACCAGGATGCACCCAAAACTGGCTTCAGCAGTAGCAGTAATTTCTTTGGACACAAGAGGGCACTTCATACATTATCCTGGGAATGAGGAGCTGGTGTTTCTGTCATAGGAATACACAAAGTATCAGCTGGAGTTCTGGCTATTTCATTAATCGATTTGTAATATGTTTTTCGTCTTTCACTTATAGGTCTATTTCAAAATACTTAGTAACATTACCAAAACTATTTAATTAGTAAATCTACAGCTTAATTAATAAATCTACAGCTCTGCACACACAGAAGTATAGAAAAATCACTGGTTTTGCCTAACAGTTTCTTAGGCTTTCTGATTAAGTCAGGAAAGAACAAATTCAAATTAAGTGGTTTGTGCTCAGGATACGACTAACCTATTTTAGTTAGTTTTGGTTTATTTCTAGCTTGCCTTCAAACAGCCATTAAGAATTGCTAGGAGTACAGCTGCAGTTCGTATCAAGTTCATATCCCTGATTAGTTTGAGGTCTTCAAACTGAGGTGCTATATGCCTTCAAAAGAAAAATTAATATTTTATTACTATATGGGATTTGGTACTGAACTTCCCCACAATTATCTGTGCCCTTGACAACCTGCCATATTTGATACTCCCAGTGCAGTGGAGTTATATGTAAAATCAGGAATAATTAAAAAATGCTTAATATGAGGACTGATTTCCTCCTATAGCTGTTAAAAAGCACCACCAAAGCACACAATGTTAGATAAGCAGTCTTCAGTGGGTTCCTCCAGCCAGAGGAAAATACTTAGGACTGAGATGCTCTCAACTCCTAGCTCTCATGTGGGCCGTTCCACACAAACTGGCAAGGTCTTGGCCAGTTTTTGCCACTCAAGTCCTTACTGCCTTGGAGAGAAGCTGAGAAGTAAAACTGCCCTCCCAGCAGTAAAACTTCATCCCTTGTGACGTGCTCCTATGAGCAAATGAGCTATGACTCAACTCCCAACTCACTGCTAATTGAGGAGCATCCCATAAGGAGAATATTTACCTCAAAAGAGAAAAATCACATCTTCATTTTATTCTTTATGTCAAAGGTAATATGACTCCAAAAAACCCCCCAAAACCACAAACAAATGAACAAACAAAACAAAAAAACAACCAACCAACCAAAAAAAACCAACAAAAAACCAAAAAACAAACAAGTCTCAAATTGAAAGGAAAAGTTGTGGCTATGGCTATGAGGTTCTGAATTTGTGGGATGACAGAGCAACCTAGGTCTCCGGGAGGTGGCACGGCACATCAGGAAGGATCCCTGTTCAGAGAACAGGAACTTCACTGTAACGGATAGGGCCTGGCAGCACCAAGGTTGTGCCCAGAGGCAGCCAAATTCCCTTCCTGTAGAAGAATGCTACAGCTCCCTTGAGGCCCCCCGAGTGAATTCTTCTTCACCAAAGACTATCCTGGGATATCTAAAGGAAAAGGAATTACCCCATGTTCTCATTTTTCCTATTTGGTAATTGTTTTTGTAATATGATTTACCAGCCGGCTTGATTTCCATATGAAGTTGAGGTTAGATAGATGGCCACCAGAGATGTGAGAAGCAAGAGAAGGAGATTCCCGGTACAACTCCCGTTTTTTTTCCATTTGGCTCATTACAGTGCTTCTTTGGGAACTCCAAATAATGCAATGACAGAAGACAGAGATGAGGATCCAATATTGTATGTAAAAGCTTGTTCTCAAACTTTCCAGACCTCAAAATAATGGAAATTATTTTGGTATAATGTAGAACCTCTCAAAATATAAAGAAAGATGCTCTGATACCTTATTCATTATATAGACCTCATCAAATTTGGCCAGAATTGGAATAAAATATTTTTTCAAAATAAAGTATGTCGTCATTTGTTGGGGGGGGGGGAAGTCTTTAATTGGGAAAGGTAGTATATCTGGACCAAACTGGGGTTTTGGAGGGTTATGTTGTTATTCTTCCCTGGAATGTTACAAAATAGTGAAACATTTTGAAACACTATCTATAGAGATTCATTAATAGAAAATAACGCTTTGATTTCAAGCCCAAGAAAAACAAGAGTCTTAGCCAAAGGGATAACATGTAACACCCTAAATATTTATTACCTTATGGTGGTTCTGCGCTTCCTCTTCCTCTCATTCACTCCAACTTTTTCATTGTATAAAGCTGCATTCAAAACAAAACAAAACCCCAGCAGTTACCTTCACAGGGAATGGAAAACAAGCACAATTACCTCCAGAAAAACAATCCCTTTCTTTGAAGACAGTAGAAAGCTATCAGATAATGCCACTGAATAAGAGCAGCTCCACAAACAGGAACACTTTTTTCTTTAAGATGGTCATTGTTTTACCTCAGGCTACAAATGGTTATTAGCAGAAATGGTGTGCCACTGGTAGAGCTACAAGCAGTGCTGTCTCAGTGCCTGAGTACTAGAGCAGCTCTACTTCAGCCCCCTCCTTTTTTTCTTCCTCCTACCCTGCAGGTAGGGCAGAAGAGTCCATTTCCACACCCCTTGGCTCACCCTCTCTTCAGAAATACAGCCTTGGCTCTCAACCACGTTTATTTACCTGCCTCTTCCACCTCACTTTCTGATGGATAAGTCCTGCCTCACTTCCCAAGGCTGCTGCCTGCAGGCATGACCTGACCCTGTATCTCACGCTGGTGACTCTGCTCAGGCAGTCAGCAGCTGCTACTCACCCCAAACCACTTACAAGTGACTTGCCGTGTGCCAGCCACATTGGGAACAGTCTCTGATTTCTAGTCCAGTTACAGAGGAAGGAAGCTTTTCTACATTTGGTTCAAAGGAAACTGAAGTGTGTGGCAGAAGCAGCGCGTGTGAAGTGTGTGCAGTGTGCACTGGCAGCCCAGAGAGCCAACCGTGTCCTGGGCTGCATCAGGAGAAGCGTGGCCAGCAGGTCTCAGGACCTGCCCCTCTACTCTGCACTCGTGAGACCCCACCTGGAATACTGTGTACAGCTTTGGAGTCCTCAACACAGAAAGGACATGGACCGGCTGGAACAGGTGCAGCGGAGGGCCACGAAGATGATCAGAGGGATGGAGCACCTCTCCTATGAAGACAGGCTGAGGGAGCTGGGATTGTTCAGCCTGGAGAAGAGAAGGCTCTGGGGAGACCTTATAGCGGCCTTTCAATATCTGAAGGGAGCCTATAGAAGAGCTGGGGAGGGACTCTTTGCCAGGAAGGGTAATGATAGGACAAGGGGAAATGGTTTTAAATTGGAAGAAAAAAGATTCAGATTAGATCTCAGGAAGAAATTTTTTACTATGAGGGTGCTGCCAGAAGAGATTTCCTCCCACTGGGTTTAAGAAAGGTAAGCATAAAAGTTGCTGTTTAGTCTCTAGGGCCATGCTGTCTTGGAGAAGCAGCTCCTCCTTGAGGGTGGTGAGACACTGGAACAGGTTGCCCAGGGAAGTTGTGGCTGCCCCATCCCTGGAAGTGTTCAAGGCCAGGCTGGATGGGGCCTTGAGCAACCTGGTCTGGTGGGAGGTGTCCCTGCCCGTGGCAGGGGGGTTGAAACTTGATGATCTTTGAGGTCCCTTCCAACCCTAACCATTCTATGATTCTATGATTTCCTACTGTTGAACACAATGGCAAACTCAAAAAGTAGCATTAAGATCATCTTCTCTTTCTTCCCGTGCTAGGTGAGTGCTGCACAGTGGTAGTCCTGGCTTTTGCTGTCAACTCCAAGCATACTGCTTCCCAGCATCACAATTCATCCAACTGAAAAGGTTCTTCTTTAAAACAACCCATTTCCTTGAAATCAGCCAACCTGTTCTAAAGTACACTTTGCCCAGTGAACCCCACAACTCTTCTTGCAACTGGAAAGTAACTAGGAAAAAGACATAGAATCCCCTAGCAGCAAAAAAGTCTCACCAAAAACCTCTATGCCATCCTAATCTTCTCCAGGGTTCAAAGACTACCTCAGCTGAGCTCAAATCCTTTCCCTCATAGCCACATCTCGTATGCCAGAGGCTGGAAGGAAGAGTCCTTTGATAGTGAAGAATCCCTCTGTACACTGCTAAATGGGCTGTCCTGCAGATCCTAATAACAGCTCTGATCTATGATACAGCAGTGGAGCTAGTTTTCTGGGGTGGAAATGAAAGAAATTACTTACAATAGGCCAGGTAGTGGTGGTTCTACTATTCTGTACCCTCCACGCATTTCAGTTTGCCCCTTCTTACTCACCCACCCAAAAAAAAAAGATAACCAAAATTTAATATAAGCACAACTTAGTATTTAAAGCTGGTAAAACAAAACCTTCAGTCTATGGAGGGCACGTATTAGTAATTCAACATATATATAGGATTCTGGTTTAAATGCAAATCAATATTTAGAGGATTTCAATTCTCTACCTCCTACTTGTTCTGCTTCCTCCAGCCACTTGGACAGTATTGATTTCAGTTTGCATGCATTCTTGAAACTCAGCTGCAAGTTTTCAAAACGGCAAATAGTAGTTTGGCTGAATTCAGAGCCATGCACAGCAGCCAGTGCTTCTCCGACATTGGTTTGTGTATAGCCTGTCAAAATAAAAAAAAAAAAAAAAAAAGAGAAAAAAGTCTCTTTGGAGTTTTCTAGAAAGAGTTATTTTCCTTGAGCTCTTATTGCTCAGCTCTTCAGTGCTGACTTGCGAACAGTGTGCCTGCATTGTCAGGATGGGCTTTCTGCAGAGGTCTCTGTGGCAGACTCCAAGCTCATGTCAGAGATGTGTTCAGTTTCCTGTTGGTTTCAGTGGAGATTTTACTGATTTAGTGGAGTTTTACACTCTGAGTCTAGGGATATGAGAAGGATCCAGACACCCTTTCTTTCTTTCTATAGATGGTGCAATAGCGATAAACTAATCCCTGGTGGCACTGATGGTCTTTAGTTGTTTCTTGCAACAACTAAGTTTAAGCAATCAGAGAAATGCTGCACTTTACCCATAGACACTGACTTTGTAACAGCAGCTCTCTATTCAGTGCTCTGAGTGTATCTGCCACCTTCAGGGGTCTGGCTCATCGTCCCCCCTTCCTGCTTCTGTGCCAAAGCCGGCAGGATCTCTTTAGATGCTGAGTGTCTCACAAGGCAGCTTTTTACCTCCGCTTTGATTGCACTACCTTGGTGTCTCTCAGTCTCAGATCCACAGCTCATATTAACTCTGTCTTCCCTTGTAAAGCTCAACATCAGATTAGTTTTCCTGTGCAAATCGATTCTTCCCATCAGAGCATTAAGCCCAGGCTCTGGGTCATTTGTTTCCATCAGAGGAAGTTTTGTTCCCTCACAAATTCAGAATGAAGATGCAGTAATAATTACAGCAACTAACAGCATGGGGCTTAGCAAACCTCCCTATTGCATTGGTTGACATGATATACAGCAAAACTGACCAAGTTGCAGATGCTATTTTAAATCCTAAATTTTTGTTTCAGTCTTTATTTTTGCACTGCACTAGCTTTCTAGCTGTTGAGGTAATGCATAGATACCTGTAATAACCTTACATCTTTTTTTATATTTAAAAAGCTATGTTTCTGTAGGATGCCTTATTTTGTAATGATACAATATAATGTGATAAGCAATATGTAAAAATTGCATCTCTTCATTCAGAGTCCCCAGTGTTCATAAGTAGGATGAATCTACACCACCAGATATTTGGGTTTTTTTCAGTACAATTCAAAGAAGGATGAGATGGGGTTTTACTTTACAATGTACCTCAATCCTTCTGTAGAAAGGAGAAATTCCCTACGGATAAGAAAACCAGGGCTCGGTCCACCTTTGTCCTCAGGTAGGATTGCCCAGTGGAAGAAAAGCAGCCCACCAGAGACCCTCTACTGCAATCCCTCTTGCGTTAGCCCCAGTAGATATCAGACAGCAACAAAGACACCAGTCACTGCTGTACTGGTGCTTTGGCACCAGAAAATACATCAGGAAGAGAAGCTTCCCACTGCTATGAAAGATTTGCCACGGATGGCACCCATCTTGTATACTACAATGACATTGCACCATCTTGTGAAATGGAGCGCTTTATGGGGAAGCAAATGGGCATGAAAGGTGAGAGCATGTGTTGCCCTAAGTTGCAGAAATTTTGAGACTGTGCAAAAATAATGCACCTGCTACTAAATGAAATTTAATGAACAGCAATAATTTTCTCTGCATTTAAGACAAATAATTTAAGGGCAGGGAAGTTTAAAGTCCCTTTCTGCATACTAAGCTGCAAAAAGCTGAAGTTCATTAATTCTGTGCAAGTCTTCTAGGAACGGAGAAAGTTTGGCAGTGCGAGGCAGGATTAGAGTTATGATTAGCCAACTGCAGAGGCCAGACCGTAAAACATTCAGAAATAATCTGGCTTCCACTGGAATTTTTCAGCCTTTTGTTCATGGACATAAAGCACATACCCAGCTTAATTCTCCGCAGCTTGAATTCATTAGCGAATTTCTCGAGTTCCCTGATTTCAGGGGAGTCCATGTCCACGGGCTCTTCGACAGACTTGCTTTTTCTGCGGAACTCCTGCTTGAAGTCTGCAGCGGCGGGGTCGTCTGCAAGGAGGGACTGGTGCATGGATGTGAAGCTGTGGCCCAGGGCACAGGAGCTGGCGCTCAGGGCGTGCTCCGGGAATTTATAAAGGCAAGGAGTCAGGCTACCTGAACAATACCAAAAAGAAAATGCAGAGCAATTATTCTTTACTGCTACACAATAAAAATGCACCTTCATCATCTCAAAAATCCAGGTCTGTAATATTTATTATATAACATACACCAAAGTATCCAAAAGTGAGGATCTCCTAGGAGACATGGTCTCTCGTCCCCATACATGAAAACAAACCAACATCCACTTTCACAGGCCCTAGCCATCCTATTTCATAGCAGACTGTGATGCACTTAATTAAGATCAGAATTAGGCTGATGGTTGGACTAGATGATCTTAAAGTTCTCTTCCAACCTAGACAATTCTATGATTCTAAGATGGTAAATGGTCCAAACATAAACAAATAACAATCCAGCTGGAATTAAGTGGCACAACAAGGTTGATAGATCTATGTTATTTTGAGTCACTTAAAATGCGCTTGCCTCTATTTTCTGGTAGAAAGAATATTTCCATGTAGATAACATTTGATGCTCAGAGAAGATACTGTCTTGGTTTAGCTTTAGCATAAAATTTGTTTGAGGAAAGTACACAGGCAAGAGCTCAAAGAAAAAACAAACAAAAAAAACCCAACCCAAGCCGGAACATATTCCAAATAACTGTTCTGGCTTAAAAAAGAAATTGCTCAAGGAGAAAACAAAACTACCTCACGCTATCTTTTTTTTTTATCTTCCCCCCCCAAGTATCAGGCTTAACATGGAGATTCAGTTACAAGTGAAGACTGTTTTTTCCCTAGATATTTTACATAGAGGTATAGGGTCTCTGACATGAAGGAGGAAGAAAGAATATCATTGGAGAAATATTAACTTTTCAGTGTATTTGGAACAGCCAGTAAATTCCAGGTTCTCAAGACATCCTTCTCAATTTTCTAAATTACACAAAACTTTGGAGCAGAACTCGGAACTTCAGTAGCCTCCCACGCCTTTCACCATTTACTTTTTTTGTCTTCACTTCCCTGGTTGCTCTCACCAGTGTTGGGAGTTCTAACCCCATAGGAATATTTTATACGCTTCACACAGGATAACCACAAAGAAAAAATAATTATCAAAGAATAAAGGAAAAGACTAGAGAAGAGAAGGACTTGCTTTGCAAGGTGCTGACACCATTTACCACATTGGGATGTGGCATGCTGCACGTCTGTAAGATGCGACTCTGGGAGAGACTTGCTGATAGCATCTCTGGAGTTGCAGGCTTGATTCCTAAAAAAAATTAAGGGTGAAAAAGAAAGGAAAAAAAATTAACATGCACTTATTTTGGAATGAAACAAAATGAACTTCTGAGAAATATATTTTGTTTAATACCTATTAACTTTTCCCAGGGAACAATGCCAGGAATGTTTGCAACAGAAACATAAATGCACAATGAAATGCAAGCATTTGGACATTTACACAACATGAAGGAAGTCTACTATCTGCCCCTAAAAAGCCCTGATTCAGATGTATTCATCTATGCTGACCATCTCCTTCATTCTTAAGTGAAATAAAATGCTGAGTTTGATTCTGGATTATCTCACGATTATTTCCTGTGAGTCATGTTAGTTTGGTTCATGGCATTATCTCATCGACTGCTACTTGAACTTTCATGGAGTAACAGTTCCTTTTTTCTTACTCAGCCTGGGAATGGAAAGCTGAGCAGGATGCTAGCATACATTCATGAGTGTAAAAATCCATTACCATCTTTATGGTCTGCCTGCTGAATTCAGCTATCCTTCCCTTATGCCATCATTTTATTTTATAGTTCCAGTCAGGGCTCCACATCCCAGGTACTGGTAATACACAGGTACGTTGGGTACATCGCTCCTGGTCCCTCAATAAGTGATGGTCACCAAGGTGAGCATAGGTAAGCAAAAAGAGCAGCAACGTCCCAGTCTTGCAGAGAAAAATAAGAGACAGAGTGATTTCCCAAGACATGCCAAAGTTTGGGGAAACTCTGGGCACTGACCCCTAATTTCCCAACCACTTTTCTAATGTCTTAACCTCAGTCCTATCTTCTTTAAGCAATTGTCTTGAAGCAATTCCTCTAAGAGAAAACTGACCAAACCCAACACTTAATAGCTCACCCAGCTGAAAGTTTGCCTCTTACCTGCCATCACTCCGTAGGTAGATGGTTGGTTTCCATAAGGACAGGAAGGCACGGAGTAATGAAGTCCTGCCAAAGAGTTTCCCAAAGTCATCATGGCAAAGCGGACATGGGAGCACATAAGAGTTTGGATCAAAGACAAAAAAGACAGGACTGTTAAGACAATGTGTGAGCATTCAAGACAGAGCCTTTACATTCAGAAGCAGACATTATCCTTGTATGTGCTTTTTGTGTGCATTTAGTAAGCATTTAACTCTGGGCCATAACCATCAGGTTAACACTGCTGGAAGTCCAGACACTTGGCCAGGTTGCACCAGACTAGACTGCCAGTATAAATAGTGAGATACCCTCTGAGCCAAAACCAGAAATCGTCATGCTGTGGTCTTGATGCATTATTTTTAGTATAATCTGTGGGCATAACCTGGTTTGGATATATTGCTGAGCAAGGGAAGCATTGAACTCTCCAGGAAGAAACTGGTTCCTCTCCCCACCAAATTTCCACACAGCATTCCATTCGATCTTACACAAAACTTGCTCTATGTTCCCAGAAAGCTGATTGCCTTCACTGTCATGCAAACCCCACAGTGAACACAGGCATCAAGAAAAGAAACAGTTTTTGCATGCCTAAGACCCGGGTTTCCAAAGCAGCAGTTTGGGACATTTGCTTTGAGGCACCCAGAAGTCATGTTTTCTTAAGTGCCAAGCCATCCAAACCATTTCAGAGTGCTTTGGCAGTGTGGTAGGGAAAGAGAATGATAGACTCTGGTCTTTCCTAAAAAAAGTTAAGCCTAAACCAAAATTTTCCACCATCAGCACCAATAACTGCACAATTAATTTATCTCTAGTGTTTTCACAGGGGTGTTCCAGATCTGTGCTAAGTACTCATCAGTGCCTGAAGAATCAGACAATTTATTACTGAATGCGAAATGAGAGATATGGCTGTTTCTCATGCATAAATAAACACAGAAATGCATACACTGTCCCATCTGACAACTGCTGTAAAGTATAATATTAAAAATTCATGTTTGTGAACAGTCAGATATGTAAAACTGCACTTTAGAGCACACATTCCAGTTACTCCAAACAATATCATTAATTAGGAATTAAAATTTCTGGGTCTTATAACTGTAATCATAACAGTAAAATGTCCTGTTTAGATATACTTACACAGATATAAAATCTACTAAAACAGGCATGCTTATAGTAGCATAAATGTACCCAAAATAAAGACTGCATTAATAATACTAATGCACTTAGAGCAATGCAACTTTTCTGTTGGGATAAGATCTTAGTGTTTACTGGTGGTTAATTTCTATTATTTCATAATTCATAGACTATTTTTTATGCATAAAAATAGCAGAGTTGCTAATAAGGGTTCAAAATTAAATAGTGAGGATGATGTTATTTAAATTAAAAAATAATTAAATTGTTAAGGATACTGCAGAACATCAGCTATATGACACGGCATAGTATCTGAACAGAAGTGTATTCACCTTTATTTTGTGATGCAGAATTGTTACATGCATTTTAAAAAAATGTGGACATTTAACATACGTTGTTATTCAAAATTCTTTCATGTCTACTGCATGTACAGTGCTCCTTAGATGCGTCCACCAGAATGGCATTTTTTATTACAGTTTCTGAATCTATGTATGAAATTTGTAAATCTTTACTCATTGTCGTTAGTACCCCTTCTCACTGCTTCCATTCTCACAGGGTCGCCTCCTAGATGTGATCCTGCAAACAAAATTCCCACTGACTACTGTGGCATTTGTTCTTGGGTGGTAATTGTAAATTATCAAAACCCACATCTGAAGCAGAACAACAAATATTTTTTGACCAGCTGGCTGTCACCATATACTTCTTATCATGAATTAGATGAATCTAGAAAATACTACTGTGCTACAGATTCATAAATTTGGCCTCATACAAAATTAAAATTTTCCTATTCCCTACTACCACCACCACCAACCAACAGCCTTATTAGGATATTTTGAGCCTCCTGCCTAATGTATAAGATTCTGTTATCCATCACCAATGCTCAGTTTTCATTACTTACATGCTCTTTCTTCTTATTAAAATGTTTTATTACCAATGCATTTCAGGAGAAGGCTAATTTCTTGTTAAGACTCCAAATAAAATTCATACGATAATGCAATTTCAAATAAATCAAAACTATTTCTTTTTCTGTTCCTGAAAGCTTTCCATCAACAATTGCTGTATTCTAGAATCGCACTTCTGCAAGTTTAAGGCTGCGAGGAAACTCTCTCTTTCTCTGTCTTTCTCTCAGATAGTTCAATGATTACACAGTCCTAGTATTTAAATGAAATTAATTGGATTATATACCCAAATACATAACATTCAAAAATATTGATGTGACTTTTGCCACCAATTTTGAACATCCCGCTTAAAATTTTAGCCTTGATTCAGTATGCAAAATACTTCGTAAAGCAATTCCCCAATGATATTTTAGCCTGGTTTATTTTAAATCCAGTTAAAGTATTTTAAACTTTCAATTAACTTACATGACACATCACTGGAGACTATATAGTCCTAACAACGGTGACAGTGTCTGAGCCTGTTCTAAGTTTATGCATGGGTAGCATTCTTGAGCTTAATCTTGTAACAAACTTAGACAAAGCTACAAATTTAGTTAAAACACAACCTTTTTGGCATTTTCCTGGTTTATTCATCATGCAGAGTTTTGTGGAAATGCTTCTACTTTAATGCAGTCCTGATCACACACAGCATTGATACCAAACACTTTACATATTGCAGAACTCAATGAACATGTATCCTCCTAAAGCGTTACAAATGAGAGTTACTGAGAACAAGATTATTTTTTAAAAAGTACCTGTAGACACAACATTGGTGGCATGGTTAGAAACCGGCAGGCACTCTGCAGCGCTGTGATGCATTATCAGAGGCAGAGAGGGAGAAGAGTCAGAATTCAAGGGTACAAAGGTGTCAGATGAAGCAAACGCTTGGCAAGTCATACCCTCCAACAGGAAAAAGAGCCGGTTGCCCCTGTTTTCTAATAGAACAGATCCTGCACGATTAACGGCAGCTCAAACTCTATTCCAGGCTTTTTACCTGCATATACATATACAGGAGGGCTCCAGAGCACAGGGAGGTCGTGTGCAGGTATTTATACCACTAGGAAATCCCTTTATCCATTTTAATGTTCTTTTCCCAGCAATATTGCTATACTGCTATAGAGCCTCCTTCCTTCCCACACAAACATAATACGTATCCAATTAATGGGGGGCGAGGGGGGGAAGAAGAGGGAAACCAGAGACATGATTTGACAGATATTTTCAATTAGGTCTTTTGTGAAGAACAATGACCAGAAAAAAAATATGAAAGTGTCGTCTCCAAAGTCAGTAGCAATGAGACAGGTACGTTTAATACTAAACAGTTAACACCTGCCCTCAAAATCTTATCCAGGCAATTGTCTGGAAGGCAACTCGGCTGAGAGCTCAATTGAAAGTGTGCAAAAGTCAAGAACCTATAGCAAAATAATCTAAATTAACCTGATTCCCAGTGATCTCAGCAGTTGCACAGTGAGCGTTTGTCTTAACATATACTAGCATAAATCAGACGTGTAATATGGAGCAGCTGTATCCAGGAGGAAGTTTCTGTACAGATCACTTTACCTAAGCATGAAGTGTTAAATGTTTATCTGAGAATAACTCAAAGTGCTAAAAGTTTATCGGAGACTAACTCTTGCAAGAGCCCACAGTGTCACATAGAACTCATTGACAGTTCCTATTACTAATTTATACTACCATAACATCTACAGTCTCATCCAGAAGGTCCTGGTCTTTGTTGTGCTACACACTAAGTAAAAGCAGGATCTTTTCTCCAAAAATTTACTCAGTGGTTTGTTGGCATAAGATTGGAATTACTTTGGAGCAGTAAAGAACATACAGATTACCCTAAAAATGATGAAAATTACTACAGTACTCCTTAGTCATATATTCTATATATATGCTGTAAATTTTAAAGGACACACATGGTCTATTTAATCTATTTTTATGAGGTAAAATGTATTATGTGGAGGGGTTTTTCTTGTGGCCTGTGTTTTTGGTTCTTTGGTTTAGGGGTGGTTTGGGGGGGGCAGGTGGCATGTGTGTTTATAACCAAAGATGGTGTGGTTAGACATTTTATTATTATTTTACATAAAGGTAACGACACTTTCTGTGTGTTTGGTATTCCAAACTAGTTCAAATGTCTGAATTAGGATTTTGACAGCATAGACTTCAGATGTGGGACATGGGAGCAATCATGCATGTTATTGTGTCATTTTTCATGGATTATTGCAGGAAAGTGGTATTGCATTAGGCCATTCTGTAGAATCCCTGATATCATCTGTAAATGTGTTCTGGGGAAGGCTGTGTCTGAGGTTGTTGAGAAATTTCTGAAGAATTGCTGCATATGGCAAATTGCACATGTGCTTTAGCAGTGGTGAGGCTCTATGCTCATAACTACTTCCTATACGTGCACTTTCATATTCAAAAATATACCAAAAATTTAAAATAATCACTACAATATTATTGAAGATACTGTCATCAAACTAACTGCCATCTGTACTACTCTGGGCTTTGCCTAATCTACATTTATGTCCATGGATTCATGAGTGTGCTGGTTTATGAGTGAGAATCAAGTCTTAAACTCTAGCATTTCATTCAGCTAACAGTATATTCGGAACCTGTAAAGTTCTCAGATCAGAGCATGGCACTGAAGGAAACTAGGATAGAAGTAAACAATGATATTATTTAACACTCTACAGACCATAAACATTTCTCAAATGGTATATCCTTCTCATGATACAAATAATTTTGTTAGGTCCAATAGCAGATGTGTAACACTTAGCCAGAAGGCTACGCATAAACTGTTACTCAAGTGAGTGGAAATTCGATGACTATTTTAAGCATTTCCACCTCTGGTGACCTTTTGTCCCTCAGCAAGGAACATCACACATGCACTAGGGGATTCTACTTGTGTTTTGAAGCCATGGGAGAAAAAAAAACACTAAGAAAAACTTTTCAGCCCTGTCCTTGACAATTCTTTTTTTCTCAAATCCCAACAGATAATATTTGTACTGCAAACTCATAGCTAGATGCAAAGAGGTTGTAGCCTGTCCCCACGTACAAAACGGAGTCTGAATTCTAGATTTCCATTTCTTCCTGAGGTCAGGAGACTTACTTAACTCAGGTAAGCCCAGGTGCTCAAGCTTTCCAGACCCATACAGTTCATTAGAGGAGATTGTAGTACGTTCATAAAAGGTGGTCACCCACAGAAGCTGGGACCAAGAGACACTGGGAAAGTACATGCAGCCAGTGATCATAGAATCATAGAATCATAGAATTGCCCAGGCCAGAAGGGACCTCCAAAGGCCATCTAGTCTGGCCTCCCCGCAGTCAGCAGGGACACCCCCAGACCAGGTTGCCCAGGGCCTCGTTGAACCTCTCCTTGAATATCTCCAGGGAAGGGGCCTCAACCACCTCCCTGGGCAACCTGTTCCAGTGCTCCACCACCCTCACAGTGAAGAAAGATCATGAGGCACTGAACTTTTCCTTGGAGCACAGTAAAAAGCTGTTCTGTGACACCATCCCAGACACACCTCAAATGAGTTTTTCATGCCAATGCTATTTATCGTTGTGTTTTGCACTGCTGAATGACTTGGATTTTTAGGCATTTGGGCTACATTGCCTACTTTTCACTACAGGCAGCAACTTCACTGTTTTTCTTTTCTTTTTGATTATGATCGAGTTTTCAGTTGCATTCAGTTGAAAAAAAAAATTTTTGAGGATCCTGAATAGCTAGACTCTGTTACCAATACTAGGTATTTGGCAAATTTTATATTCATCAGATGGAATAATAAAGCTCATTTCTAATGAGAGTAAGCACCTCTCCTAATCTTTGTTACAACCCTCTGTGGATACCATGTTAAGTCTGTTACTACTTTTCTCTTCTGTCAAGAAGAATCCCTTGGTGGTGAAGCCCTGTCAATCCAGCCACACTCATCTGTTTGACTGGAATTCAGATTGTCTTACTTAAAGTTAGCCTATGGCTCTGTATATTGCAATTTCATTGTCAATTTTAAAATTGTGCCTCACAGCAGAAGGATTTTGCTGATATTTGCTCTTCTTATCCCAACTCCTATCTAGATGTACAGTAATAGATACTCTTCTGCTTGTTCAGGGAGGTTCTGAGGCCACATGGATCTGAGAATTGCCTCCTTACTGCCATGCTGACATCTCAGGAACCTGTGCCAAGTCTTTGTCCAAGAAGACTCCATTCTGGCCATGAGAATGTGTCAATCATGAGAAAAAGGATGGTACAGTGCTCCTCTTCTGTGACAAGAAGCAATCAGGATTGGGGACTGGAGAAATCAGGCTGAACTAACAGTAGTTTCTCTCCTTTGATTATGCTCACAGAAGACCCAAGTTTTTCCGGACTGGTAGACCACAAATGGAAGGCCTGGAGCAATGGGGTGTTTTTCGTTTGGTTGTTTGTTTTAGAGGGTGGTTTTTTTGGTTTGGTTGGTTGTAAATCTGAATCTTACAGCACTGTAAAAGCCACACAAGGTACTATTTTTACCTCCTCAGAAATCAACAGGATGTGTCAGTTTATCTACATCTGTTTAAGCAGAAATATTCTCCCCTTACTTCATTATATGACTTATATATCTGTCCTCCTTCCAAACTGCACTCTTTGGACAGACTATTAAAAGAAAGACAGTACTGCCCTAGTTATGTACTAGTAAATCCCAACCACCATCTGAGTTTCAACACTCAGCATCCCAAGTCTGGATAGTGTACAAAAACTCCTAAGGCTGAAATATACCCCATTGAAACAATCACCCACGTGTACATTTACACTCTGGAGAGGGGATGTGTATATGGAGATACATATACACACACATACAGATCTCACTCTCACAATAACGCACCTTAGAGAACCTCTGGTTTCTTGGGAAGTAAGCTTCACTTTTGACTTTACAACACCTGGAGTGGGGGATCTTTAACTCCTCCTATCTCTGATACTACCACAATTTGTATCCTGTGACCCCTGTATATTTTGCACAATGTATTTGTATGTAAAAATTCCTCTGTCATGTGTTTAATTTTTATGCAGAATACCTAACTTCCCAGTTTTTAATTCCATAATTTCATGGTTAGTTTTCAGTGGGTTGGGTAAAAACTATAACAGAAATAGAAAGAGAAAAGAAAATTACTTCCTGATTTGTTTCTATTTTGCCAGTGACAGCCTTTTGTGGATACACGATAAAGCAACGAGCTGAGCGTGCTCCGTCTGTATTCCAGATTTCCAGGACTTACTGGGACTTTCAGTTGTACCATTCCTCTTTGTAGGGTATTTTCTTAACTAATTTTACTACTGACACACTGCACTGCTCAGCACTCATGCAAAGCTGAGAAGTCCATTGTAACTGCTCTGCATGAAGCACCTAAGCTCTGCCTGCTCAGTGCTGTGTAACAAGAGCATCTGCAAAACACAGTGGAGGCCATTCCATCGGCACACAGGCTCTAAATGGTCCTTACTGGAAGAGCAAGTGCATAGTTCCTCCTCTCTCCATGTCAACACGGTAGCACACTTGGGCCTCAGCTCCCAAGCAGAAACACTCTATCATGGCTACATTGGAAAGCTGGCCTGTGAAGCTCACAGTAATGGTGAGGGTAGCCCTTTGAATACAGATGCTTGGGCTAGTCCTCAGTATCACAAATGCACTTTAGTTTTCAAGGACTTATCTTTACAGGGTGAGCGGCCCCAATGGTAGGTGGTATCAACAGGAGCTGGAAGGACTGAGCATCACAAAAAGGCAAAGCTGAAAGAGATTTCAGCACATCTTGGAATGTAAGCTTTAAATATGCCAGTATTATTATGCAAAACCAGTGACCTGGATGGAAATAATGTGATATAATTGCAGATGCTATGTTGGTTTTGGAAGATTTTAATATTTTCAGTAGTTCACAACTGCTATAAAGAGCTGCATGTTTACACAATGCTTCCCCCTTTTTTTTTTACTATCCAGAAAGATCTTTGACTGAAATTACTATGCTTATGTTGTTATTGAAATAGTAAAAAGACGGAGGGATATCATAAATTCATGGTTTACTTTCTAGACTTTCAATGAAAAAGCCAACTCTAAGTAAATAACACTGCACAGGAAAAAAAAAAAATCTTTCTTAGATAAGACATAAATCAACTAACAATTGTCAGTGTATGCCATGGATAGTTTCATCCACATAAGACGGGGAGGGAGGGAGAGAGGATTAAAAATTTTCAAGGAAGACACTTTCCCAGGGACCAGCACAATGCACTTCACTTTTGAAAACCTATGGAAGGTTTATCTGGTCTTTCTGCCAAAGTCTGCTTTGCCAGAGTCTGAGTAAAAAACAAGTGTAATTGCATTAGAGCAAACAATAGCCTTAAAGCCTGATTTAGACCAAGTGGGACTACTTGATAAAGACCAAAAAGAATGTAAGATTATTTGTTTCTCTGAACCACCTGTCCTTAACGTTAGATCATCTCCACAGAAAAGAGCCCCTGAACATACAGCGCAGACATGATCTGTTATCTACAGGGAAAGGTGCTGTTCCCACGGCTCTCAAAGAACAACCCGAGCCTTGTCAGCAGCTCCCCATACGGGGGGCATCATTAAACGATGTTTAAACTTATAGATAAGATCTACAAACTTAAATAACACAGATATACAAGTTCCCCTGGTTTGCTTCATGCTCCCAGTCAGACTGGTGCTGTTCAAAATGTTACACATACACTGCTGGAGAGAGACCCTGACACTTTGTGAGGGTGGGCCAAGCTCTTCCCAGAGTAACTCCTCTGAAAAGTAGCACAGGATCATGCTGCAAACAGTTATGACTGGGCCCAATGAGTGGACGTATACCAAGCATGAATTTAGCTGACTACGTAAAAAAAAAAAAAAAAAAAAAAGTATAGTTTCAAAACATTTACAAAATAATAACAATAATAACAATTTGATTTCACAATAGTTAAAGG
Organism: Calidris pugnax; assembly: GCF_001431845.1. Lineage (NCBI taxonomy): Eukaryota > Metazoa > Chordata > Aves > Charadriiformes > Scolopacidae > Calidris > Calidris pugnax. Next base: position 5,374,730 of record NW_015090885.1, read on the forward strand.
CCAGCTTTTGAACTCAGATCTGCTGTGGTTTTAAAACATTTACAAAATAGTAACAATAATAACAATTTGATTTCACAATAGTTAAAGGCCAGCTTTTGAACTCAGATCTGCTGTGGTTGACTCATTTTCAGCTAATTCACATAACTTCATTTTTGGCGGCAAATGTCCGTTTTTTTCCCCCCATAATTTTTCATTTGGAAAATCGGACCTTTTCACACAGGAAAAGATTTTCATATACCTGGTTATGAATTTAAATCCAGACTGTGCTTCTCAACAGTCAGGAAGCTTTTCTCATGGGAACAGGACTTTTGCCACAGTAGCCAGACAATTAATTCTTTCCTAGTTTTCCCTTATATATTACAAGACAAACATTGCTTCCACAAAGCTTTTGTAAATATTCAAGTACACTGAATACAGTATAAATTGTACTGGGAATCTTGCAAATTCAACATTGCCTCACAGCACAGCTTCAAAGGACTAACTTTTTTTTTTTTTTTAACTTTTTTTTTTAAAGAAGTGAGTAAACTTCCCTCAGATCAGATGGAGTGGTAAAAACACTGCTATTAATATTTGACTTCATTACCTAGCTGCATTTAAGATGGTTGTCAATTATGAATCAAACGTCTGCAGTCAGAAGTGATATTTCTTAATATTTTCAGGTTCAAAAACATGTCAAACTACAAAAGAATACTTTCAAAAGATCAGATCATTCACCCATGTGATATAGCATATGTTTACTACAACTTAGTTAAAACAAACCACAAGAAAATCTGAGTAGTTTTTTAAGGATCAAACATTGTTAAATAGTATCACCTTCTAAGACTGATTTTATAGTAGATCCTTAAAAAGACAAGAGCTCTAAACATAGTACCCGGGCAAACAAATCATGATTAGATATATATTTTGCCTGCTGAACACTAACATGAAGTCCTCATGTTTAAAAGTTACTATTTCACAGAAATAGGTTACATTCACTTGTACTTTAAAGGTCCCTTCACAGTCCTGAAAGGATAGGAATGCATTCAAAGGCTCAAAAGCATTCTTTCATGGCTGTTTATCAGTCAGATGCCTTTGGTATTACAGCCTGTACCTTCTTTGAACAACATACACCTTACATATGTTCCTGGGAAGACGAATTTCATGATCTGGGTTTAGGTCTGTTTCCAGCTCTTAATGGATCACAGCAGAGTTTCTGCAATAGCAAGACAATCCTCACGAATATCTTCACCCCCTTCATGTCACATAGTGAAAGAACTTACCATATATTTTTTATGTGACCTCATCTCCGACTCTTTACAACTAACTTAATTAGAAAGAATACCAAAGAAACTCCAGTAGTCTAATCGCTTATTATAAGCTGCCATCAATTTCACATGATTCACAGCCAGAGGCAAACGTGTCCCTCATCTGCCCAAGCTTCTCTAGGGAAGTGTGAGAGGCGTGTAATAGCAAACATCTGAAATCACATTCTGGGAGACCGATTAATACTTTTGCCCATTGCTCAACTTTATTGGAAACTTGGGACAAGGATAATTTAAAACTCATGGGAAAGGTACCAAACAATGAGGATTTTCTTTTTTTTTTTCTTCTTCTTTTCCATCTGGCATCACAATTGCCTCTGAGGCACTCAGCTGCTTCCCTCCTCTGCTTGGTACCTCTGTCTCTACTCCCCACTCCTCCCTCGCTACCTCTCATGGGAAAGAGGAACAGGTTGATATGTTCCCAATTATGTTATGACCAGCAGAACTGATGAACACTTTTCAGCTACAAAATTGTTCCAAAACTAAACCCCAAATATTCAGTTTCAACAATTTTGGCATAAAATAAATTAAACTGAGGTATTTAAATGGAAGCTTTCACCTTTAATGAAAAATCACTCAGACTTTCAGAAACTATATCAAAGGCCTCACCTAATGGTCTGGGCAACTTTGATGAGCTCTCACAAATCAAATCAAGTACTTTTTATAAAAAAAAAAAAAAAAAAAAAAAAAAAAAAAAAAAAATCTGAGGTTGGTTTAGATAAAATATCAAAAGATTTTTGATCTGCAGTATTACTAGTGTTGTTTAATGCAGATAGTACAGATAGCTTATATAAAATAAATTGTAAGAGGAAAGCTTTCCAAACAAACTGCAGTTTAAGACATTCATTTGTTTGGGATCAATCCAAATTTGTAATAATTGATAGGATTACAATGTTACTTAATAATATTTACAGTAGTAAAGGAACAAGATAAAAGAGCGGTCTGTGGATTTTTCTAATGTAGTCTGAATCGTCTGAGGATACTGCTTTTTATTTTTTTAAACAACTCTAATACTTCAGATCACAGCTTGTACAGAAACATTTTGCTCTTTCTTACCAAGATTACTATAATGTTCATACCTTATCCTGAAAGATTACCTATATGCATCTAAGTACAGTCTAATTAAAATGACAGCAACAATTAAGTAAAAAAAAAACCAACACAAAACTAAACAAAAACCAAACCCAAAATCAGACTCTGAAATACATAAAAAATATTAGGGTAAGACTTTAATATCCTCACTGAGCAGTATGTTAAGCAGTCAATAGTCTCAAAATACTTCAAAACCACTACTCAGTACAAGTACAGATGGCAAGATGTGGGCAAAATGGGACTTTCTAATTTGCTGAAATGATTAGTGATGAGAACTCAATTATTTCTGTATTCATGGAGTTAAGTGATAATATAACGCCACTTGCTTTCATTATCAGTGTAAAATAAAGGTCATCAGCTGGCTACAAAGATCAGGACCTGAAAGAGACTAATATATGAGCTCCCAGAAAATCCTAGTCATCTATATTCACACCTGAACTTTACCTGCACACACTGCATTGATGAATATTAGTGTCTTAGACAGACAAACATCATGAGCTCAACACGGTCACTAGTTTTGAGTTTCATTACGAAACAAAACATCTTGCAAGCAAAGTGATTTCATTAGCATATTCAAACCACTGACTGGCTCAGTCTGAAGGTCATTTAAAATTCTTTGAAATATGAGACAAAATTTTAATTCTTAAATCTTCCCTATCATTTAAAATGCATTATTCTTGAGGAAAGTGTTTCATAACTCTCACTAAAAATTTAATCCACACAACTCAATTAATCATTACCAAGCAGTGTTAAACCTGAAAAGTGCACATTCTCAGCAAAAGAATAATCATCACGGTATAGCAACGCTTTGCCCTTCAATATCTCCTTTCATCTAAAGACCTTGCCGTTGTCCCCAAAGGTATTGCTTCCATTTTATGGGCAAGGAAACTGATGTGTTAAGTAGCTCACCCAAAAGAATATGAAATCAGTGGCCAACCTAGGGATAGCAGCCAGATCTGACAGTGACATTTTGATCAATGCTTCACTTACAAAGCTACGCACCTTTAAATGTATTCCTGTGCCATGAGGGAAAGCCTGAAATGTCTCATTAAGTGGACGTAAAGACTCAAAAGATTCCACTTGTACTTTCTGGGGTGCATCCAAGGGCAAAGGACCGTACTTGTCCAGTCTCCAAATTCAGAAGCCACTGTCCAAGATCTAAACTGATTCAGTCCCAATACAAGTTGGCAGAGGAGAGATCATGCTCTCATTTCAAATATAAGCAAGAATAGGGGTCAAGGGAAGGGAGATTTCTGATTTTTTTAGAGATGAGAAATAAAATTATCACATTTGTATATGCACACCTCTTAAAATATTGCTCAGGTAAAAGTTGAAATGTGGGAACCTTCCTAAAGCAAAGCACAACTAAACTCAAACAATAACAATGGAGCTATTATCATAAACAATTGCTATGGGACTATGAGATTTATTTATTCTTTGAAACCCTTTCTGCCCAAGGCAAATCTTTTAATGCTTCTAATTGGAAATGCATCTATAGCCCTTTCAGAACATCACCACTCTGCTAACTAGTGCCTCAGTCTCCCTTTAAAGCATCCTACCACACAGGTCCGGTGCTTATGGAAACTGTGCTGAGAGGCAGGCACAACACCGCTTTGAAATTTCCCTTTAAATCTCAGCACTGCATTTTAATCTGACAGCATACACATGTAACGCATGGCAAGAAGCTTCTCACCGTACCAGCAGGTGTGCTGGCCTGAAGGAGCAGATATTTAAATAAAATACTGTGCCATTTTTCAGGTTTTAAAGCAAACAAGTACAACTCAAACATGTATGTGAGAGTGGGGAAACAGAAGATGGAAGCTCTTCTGCTTTTTTACAGCGAATCACCCCAGGCAAATTAAATCCTAAATTTGGCTCAACAGCATTTAGGCTGTTGAAATCCCCTCTTTCTTCCCACTCAAGGAAGCCCTACAGGGAGAGCAGCAGTAAGCTCTGGCTAGGGAGTGTGATTCTCAGTGTGGCTCAATTATATATGATTATAGAAGGGTTAAAGTTGGAAGGAATCTTAAAGATCATCAATTTCCAATCCCCTGCCATATGCAGGGACACCTTCCACTAGACTGGGTTGATCAAAGCCCCATCCAGCCTGGTCATGAACACTTCAAGGGATGAGGCATCCACAACTTCTCTGGGCAACCTGTTCCAGTGTCTCACCACCCTCAGAGTAAAGAATTTCTTTCTAGTACCTAAACTAAATCTCCCCTCTTTAAATTTAAACCATTACCCCTTGTCTTATTGCTACACTCTGGCTTTCTGGGCTGCAAGCGCTCATTGCCAGCTCATGTCGAGCTTCTCATCCACAAACACTCCCAAGTCCTTCTCCTCAGGGCTGCCCTCCAGCCATTCTCTGCCCAACCTGTATTTGTGCCTGGAATTCCCATGTCCCAGGTGTGGGTGACCTCTGCTTTGTACCATACTGTCATGCAATTTGGTGGCTCTTCCACCTGCTCCACCGCCATCAGGAGGAGGCAGCTGGCCAGTCTCCATCTCACCTCCAGGCTGTTGGCCATCCTGTGGGGCCAGCAGGCAGTTGGGGAGCTTCAGCATGAGACATGGCCACCCAGGAATTCTTCCAGTTCACATGCCAAGCACAGCGGTCAGACAGCTTTGTAGGAATTCCCTTTTGGAGGAGGATTTCTTCCCCTTCAGAGAAGTCAGACACTTCCCAGCTTGTTATTCCTCAGCGCCTGCAAGAGCCCTGCAATGCCCTTTTCCTTCACCTGCCAGGCCATGCACATTTCAGGAGCTGGCTTTTTAAGGACATCTCCACTAAGACACTCTTGCAAAAGGTGCATTAAGTCCAGGGTGTCCCATAATATAGAGCACAATACACAAAACGTAGGGACTTTAAACATGCTTTTCTTCGCACATGCCTTCCTATGAGGGGAAGGAGTTTACCACAGTGAAATTCCACCATTCACCACTGCAGCCTGCATAGCAAGGAGGGGCAGAGAAGGAACGCAGTGCACAAGCTGACCACATTCTCTACACCTTTTACACCATTTACCATGATACTGTAGTGGATGAGGAGAAATAAGAAAATTATTGCAAAAAATACATAAGCCATCCCTTGCAGTAACTTAACACCAAGCAATAAAAATAGCATTCTTCATAAATCAAACTATCAGGTTTCTTTTACAAGAATAATAATTTTCCATGTGTGATGCTGAATAACAAGTCAGTAATACAGAGGATTCTGTGCAGACTCCATACTCCAAAAGGGCTATACACTAGGAAATCCTAACCTTTCCTACATGCACTACATGGACAGGGAGCCACGAAGCCAGCACAGGAAGATGGTTTGCAAACAGCATCTTTATGTTTGGCATGGTCTTGAGGTCTACACTGACAATGGTGCCATATTCCCACCATTGGACTAAGAAACATAGTCACGGTTGAGGACTTGAACAGTTCAAGTAAAGAATAAAAATTAAAAAAAAATAGGAAAAGGACACTTTTACTAACTGTTCTATAACACAATCCATTATAGAACACAAGAAAAACTTCAAGCCAATCATCTGTGTGAAACATGCTACCCTGCAAAACATAATCTAATTGAATGCATCTTCCCAACACCCTTTGGTTGACCAAAGGGATAAGGAATTTTTTCCCTTTTCTGTCACCTTGTTACATCTCTTTACTGTTTCCTTCTTTTTTCAGACTCTGACCACCTCCCTGACTTGGAACTCATTACAATTCCCTATTCTAAGCTCCCTCCAACTACTCAGTTGATTCAATAACCTGTTGCAAAATCACTTGCATTAGAGGATGCCAACTCTTTCTTGTTGTCCAGAAAAACCCAAAACTACAAGTGGAACAAAAATATAAAATATATTAAAAATAAAAGAGCTGGCACGTCTGAAAGAAAACCATTTTTAGCATAATTGTTCAGAGTTTAGGTACAGTCTAAACTTTTTATATTTAACTGGAAAAGAGAGTAAAGAAACAAAAAGCCCAGCACATCCCCTGTCACAAAACTATAGTAAGGGTAAAAATCACCACCTTTTTCTCTGCCAATTGTCATTACTAGAAGCAGATAACAGTAATACCACTATGTTCCAATTACTTTTATTTCATGCTAGTTTTATTAACAGTAACTTTATTTCTTCCAGAACTTCCTTTGGATTGTCTCAGACTGACTAAAATGCTACCCTCCCCACAAGCGAGAGGCTTCATTAGATCTGAATAAACACCAGCTTTTGATTTTCATTCTTGTTGAATCTGTTTAAAAAATCTGGTGAACTACCTGACTGCTCCTTGCCAGAGACTCTACAGGCGCCTGTCCCCCTGTTTGCACCATGCACCCCGACACAGAGTGAAAGGAACACAAAATCAGATCACTCATCTCTATTCCAGCGCACTGAGAGCACTAGGACTTTTTGAAATGCCTGGGAAAAAACACATTGGATTTTTTTTAACATCCCCATACTGATGTGATTCACAGCTATTGTTATATTCTGCTATACAGCTTTCATGCAGATCATCAGCTGAGCAATCTGAATGATGAATTAAGTCCTTACGATGAAATTCTGCCACTCTCAACAACTGTTCTGTACTAGCTGGAAATAAATTACCTTTGAGTTTACAAAAGCTTTAACAGAGAAAGCTAACTAAGAAATATGGCATTAAAAAAAGCATATGTTGCTAGTAATGCCTATGATAACGTATCGTCACCACACAGCAAATGCAGTACCTGAACGGAAGATTTCCACAAAGCCATCTCTTAATCTTTTTCTTAATCCAACACTCAGACTCATCTTCATGTTTGCAAAACATAACCACTTGTTCTTTTTTCCCCAGACTGTTGGAAGCACGTTCATATCATCTACAGAATATTCTTCTAAATGAATAGCATGATGTATTCCCAATAGCAAGCCATTTTTCAAGAGGCAACAAACTTTATATAGACAATAAATAAATTTATAAAATGAATACTTCATATCTAAAGAGAGAACTAATTGATATTACTAAGTGCCTCCACCTGTCAGAGGATTTTATTAATAGCTTAGCTTTAAATAATCATTCTTAGGTGAAGATTGCTTATTTGATTTTCACTATTTGCTCAATGGTTAAGAATTATATAAACAAATAAAATATCACATTAGGTGATGTCTGTTTCAAAAGTACCACTTCTGTAGTGAAAGATACTATAGTGATATTAGAAAGGAGGTATACGGTCACACAAAGCTATTTACCATAAAAGAGGTAGGCAAGACACCATTTTAGTATGAGTTTGAATTTAAATACATAAATAATCCAGTAAAATTTTCCATGTTCTTACATTAAACTACATGGTAAAATAAGGCTACTATTCTAAGAGTAGTTCTGGTGGCATGCTTGGATCTCACTTGGCACATCAAAAATCAAAAGTAAGGTTTGTTTGTTTCAGCAGACATTTTATATCTATATTCAAACTAAAGCACAGTGGAAAAATTAACCCCATAGTCAATCCAATGTTCAATTCTATGTGGGCTTCATCTAGTTTTTCTATAGAGGCCAGAAAAATTGCCTCTCAGAGATTTTAGATGTACACTGGCACCACAACTTTTTTCATTTTTGAAGAACAGGGCATAAAATAATTCTCAAGATCTCAGTGCTCAATCAGATCTCCATCAGATACCATAGAACTTAATTACAAGTCAGTCTCATTGTCTTCTCTTTTAATTTTATGTTATCTTAATATTTCAGGTAGAAGCAACAAATTCTTTATGTTGTGCTAGCACCTACTGATCAATTCAAGGAATCAGTGCCCAAGTGTTGTTGCAAGCTTCTCTACAGAATTCAGGTTAAGATTCACAAAATAATGAGTGATACTCAGAAATGGCAACTCAGATCACACAACTCTTGGCCTCTTGCTTTACCAAGTGTCCCACACCATTTCTTTCCCAACATCATCCTGGAGTCCTGTGTCCAGCTCTGGACCCCCCAACCTAAGAAGGACATGGGCCTATTGGAGTGGGTCCAGTGGAGGGCCATGAAGATGATCAGAGGACTGGAGCACCTCTCCTACAAAGACAGGCTGAGAGACTTGAGGTTGTTCAGCCTGGAGAAGGCTCCAGGCACTTCTTATAGCCCCTTCCAGTACCTAAAGGGGACCTACAGGAAAGATAAGGAGGGAGTCTTTAACAGGGAATGTAGTGAAAGGATGAGGGGTAACGGTTTTAAACTGAAAGAGCGGAGATTTAGTTAGGCACTAGAAAGAAATTCTTTACTGTGAGGGTGGTGAAGCACTGAAACAGGTTGCCCAGAGAAGCTGTGGCCACCCCATCCCTTGAAGTGTTCAAGACCAGGCTGGATGGGGCTTTGATCAGTCTGGTCTAGCGGAAGGTCTCCCTGCCCATGGCAGGGGATTGGAACTAAATGAGTTTTAAGGTCCCTTCCAACTCAAACCATACAATTTATCTATGATCACACGTACTTAAGCTGGTCTGTCCAAATACCTCTGTTATAATATGTGGATCCACTTCTTTGAAAGTAGAGCTATGAACTACTGGAACGTGCTTTACCAGGGGCAACCTCTGATTTGGACCTCACCACTGACAGCGGAGGCATGCATTAAATTACATGTAAGACGAACTCATGCTACTGCTGCTTGTGTGCAGTGCTGCTCACCACTGTGGCCTTCACCATCCTAAACAAGTTAAATATGGTTTGCTCATTTTTCTGACCTTCGGTCAAAAGCTTTGACTTTAAATTCAAGCAAGTTGTTATTTCACAGAGACAAAACATGTATGCTTTTTCTCCTGCATATAGAGCCAGGAGCGTATGTAATGCCCACGCCTGTAGCAGTTGATTTGTTCTGAAAGCCAAGAAATTGGTAGCTGTTCCAACACACTCCAAGGGCAGGCCCCAGAGCCCCAAGCGAGCTGCCGAGAGCATCACCTTTCTGGTCTCAGCAGTCCCATTTATTGTGTTGTAGCCTTTAAAATTGAGCCATTTATATTCAGAGCTTAGAGGCCTGGGACTGGAGTCTGAGGATGACTGTATTTCACTGGTGAGCTACAGTTCTTAGGGGGCACCAAGGTATAATCTCTGAAAGCTTTAGGCTTTCAGTGGTGACTATTTAGACTGCTTTCACAAGTACCTCATCTGCATTCAGTGAGGGAGAGAGATATTTGCCTCCCCATGGACCCTTGAAATACAGGTGTGAGTGCATAACATTCTCCTATGGCCACCAACAAGGTCTTCCTTACTCCTTTTCAGTTCACCCCCTCCTCAACCAAATAACATGTTTAGTGTCAATCCAAAGTCAATGGATATATATATCTCCATATATCCTGACTATATATACGGCATCTGACCTCCAGCTCTGCCAGAGCTGTGCACAGTTCTGCATATGTACCTGCATTTCCTTCTGGACAGAATGGTAATCTTCGTGGTATCGACTGTATTTTAAAACACTAAAAAATATTTAAGAAAAAAATGTACGTTCTACCTTCAGAGTAATTTTTCTGACATATTAATAGGTCGACATCTATTGTTTACCATAGACCTACTAGTTACTAGCCAATCAAAACAATTACCGGGTTTAGTCTAGGCACGCACCCTATCTGCAAAGTCAAATACTCAAAATATGAATATATCAAAATTAAGGATGCCTTCATCTAACCTCTTAAAAAAAAACCAAAACATATCCTGGAGAAGACTTTAGTGGTATAAACATACATGGTCTTCACTGCTGATTCCTCATAAGTCTGACCCCTTTTTATCCTGTCTTCTCTAATCCACCCTATATCATATTTTTCCCCATACCTCCAGCTCATCATCACTGCTCATGACCTTCTTCAAGAGGGAAGATTCATAAATGTTCGCTATTGCATCCTTTTAACCTCCAGAAATATTTTGCTGTTTTTCAGCAAGTTACAGCTTCTCAATGCTATTTCATTGAGCAAGCACAGGCCAATTTTCAAAGGGATGTTAGAACACATCTTTCCACATTCCAAATTTTGCGTGTAGGGAAGAAATAGATGTTATTCAAGAGAGGAGTTTTTGTTTGGTTTTGTGGCCTTTTTGGGCATAATCAAAGTAATTTCCCTTGCTCTTTTCTCATAAAAAGTGGGATCAGTGAAACTGTCCATAAAAATTCATCTGAGACTCCTACTAAGCATGAAAAATTTCATCCTGAATTGTCAAAGCCTGACAGCTATAAATAACTGTAAGCAACACACAATCAGACAAAGGGCTGGGCAGCCTTAATAACAGGCAACCCTAGTTATAACTCAACCCATTTTTCTTCAGGGAAAGGAATAGACATTTATTAGGATGCTTGAAAGAAACAAAGCCGAAGGCCAAGGAGTCACCTGCCATACCTCCAGTGCCCACACACCTCAACAGGGGAGGCGGAGAGAGAAATGGAAAACAATCCTGGAGGAATGGGGGGAAAAAAAAAAAAAAAAAAAAAGGCAGAGGGAACCGTGTTTGAGCTCTATCCCTATATTCATGTAAAGAGGAAGGAAAGCAGGTCTTGCAGAAGCACCTCATGAGCCCATACACAGAGATCGAGCTGAATCTGCGAATCTGCCATCCACCTGAAAACTATTTTTGTGCCAGTCAGGGGCAAATGACAGGCACATACAACAGTGTGGAGCAGGACCAGGCAGCACGGGCTTTGTGACCTTCAATAAAAGCATCCTGTTCCGGCAAGTTCTTGTCGAATATCTGACCATCACGAGTTGTTTGAAATGCTTCTCCTTCCCTGCAGTTACCACAGGAGGTCACAGATCTCGCCCATACCCAGCTCCAGCTTCACAAGTCATCAAATTGCTGCTCAAGCAGCAAATGGCACAAGCTCTACAGAGTTTTAAATTATTAATTGCCAGGAGATAGCTGATAATTATTGCACTGTGCGAAAGTACATGTTATGAAGAAGATGAGATTAGTTCCTGAAATAGGCTGGCAACACTAAGCTGGGATTTATGAATAATCACTTAGATAGCAATACGATCCTCAAGGCCCCCTCTCCCATGCACAGCCCCCTCGCTGGGGGGTAGCCAAGGGCCACCAAACTCCATCACCACCGCTGCCACCTCCACAGGACTCCCGGTTGCCTGATTTTGAAGCCGACCTGCTTCAACCTGCAGGTCTGTGTTGACTGGCAGCAATCAGCAACAGTGCTGTGACACACATAGGCAGCATTTCCCATGGGGTCATTACACCTTTCTGAGTGAAGATCTCCTCAACCACCATGGCACATTTGCTACACATCTCTGAACTTGAACAGCAGAGATGTAAGCTTTTAATGTCATGTGGTGCATAAGATCTTCAGAGGTCATGTATGCAAAAGGAGCCAACGGAGCAGGAACATGTGCGTGGGCAGTTCCTACAGTAGCACTATTTCACTGAATTTCACTGAATTTCTAGAGTTGGAAGGGACCATAGAGATCATCTAGTCCAACTCCCCTGCTGAAGCAGGATTGCCCAGAGCTAGAGCATGTTACTCAGGACTGCATCCAGGTGGGTTTTGAAAATCTCCAAAGAAGGGGACTCCACAACCTCCCTGGGCAGCCTGTTCCAGGGTTCCGTCACCCTCACCGTGAAGAAGTTTCTCCTCATATTTGAGTGGAACCTCTTATGTTCCAACTTGTGCCCGTTGCCCCTCGTCCTCTCGGTGGGAACCGCTGAAAAGAGTCTGGCTCCCTCCTCCTTCAACCCTCCCTTGAGATACTTGTAGGCGTTGATAAGGTCTCCCCTCAGCCTTCTCTTCTCCAGACTAGAGTCCCAGCTCTCTCAGTCTCTCCTCATAAGGGAGATGCTCCAATCCTTGAATCATCTTTGTAGCCCTACGCTGGACTCTTTCCAGTAGTTCCCTGTCCCTCTTGAACTGGGGAGCCCAGAACTGGACACAGTACTCCAGTTGTGGCCTCACCAGTGCAGAGTAGAGGGGGAGAATGACTTCCCTTGACCTGCTGGCTACACTCTTCCCTATACAACCCAAGATACCATTGGCCTTCCTGGCCGCAAGAGCACACTGTTTACTCATTGTCATTTTACTGTCCACCAGGACCCCTAGATCTCTCTCTTCAGTAGTTGCCTCTAGCGGGTCCACCCCTAACCTATACTGGTACCTGACATTTTTCTTCCCCAGGTGCAGGACCCTACACTTTTCCCTGTTGAACCTCATGAGGTTCTTCTTTGCCCAGCCCTCCAGCCTGTCCAAGTCTCGCTGGATGGCAGCACAGCCCTCCGGGGTGTCAGCCACCCCTCCCAGTTTGGTATCATCAGCAAACTTGCTGAGGATACACTCTGTCCCCTCGTCCAGGTCACTGATGAATATATTAAACAGCACGGGTCCAAGTATTGACCCCTGGGGGACTCCACTGGTTACAGGCTTCCAACTTGAACCTGCTCCATTAATAATTACCCTTTGGGTCCTGTCACACAGCCAGTTCTCAATCCACCTCACTGTCCCCTCATCCAGCCCATACTGCCTCAGTTTCCCAATGAGGATGTTATGGGAGACAAAAAAACTTGCAAATCACAAGTAGTGTGCTTGAGCTCGAGACAGAAGCAACAGTGGTGCCACTTAATTCCGGGAGGAAATCCAGAGCATCTACCTCCTAGTGCCATGTCAGTCATGCTCTGGAAGATACTACATAGAAAACTCAAAAAACTAACAGAAAGGCATCTTCCTTGGGAAAAAAAAAAAAAACACACACACACAAAAAATCTGTGCAATGTGTGGTGTCTTTGCATGTTGATTTCAACTCTGGGCAAAAAAATGGTTTTTTGTCTTGACCAGCTTTTGAAATGCATTTCAGGATGAGTTCTCCAAAGCTGCTTTAGGCAATTTGAAACCCTTGAGTTTTAATGGGATTGCAAAATTCAGGTCCTCTAGGGCCCTTTAAAAAGCATATTTTTAACAGTTGTTAAAAAACCTGCAATAAACAAGAACTTGGCCTTGGCAATTTACACAATAATTTAAGCATTCCTCTTTGAATACTTGGAAATTTGCATAACCTGTAAAAACAAAGTGCAGTAAACCCACATAAATTATATTTGAGAAACGTAATGACTATAGCCACACTCAAAACAAGTTTCCAGGGGAAAGGAAATCATTTAATCACAAAAGATACCTGTCCGCTTTTGAAGCTCTGTTGTACTTCTGTGTTTTTCCAGGGAGACGAGAAAAGACGCTTTGCAGCATTTTCACCAGCAGGTGGCAACCCCGAGCAGCCAGCAAAACACCGCGAAACGCTGCGGGGACTGCGCTGGCTCCGCTCGTGGGCACGGTCACAAGAGGCACCGCTCTATGGCACCGCATCCCGCTCCTGCGTACATTTACTGCACTGTCGGCTTTGCTTTTATGTTGCATTTTTTCTCCTAAAAGAAAAAAGAAAAAAAGGGGGAGAAAAAAAAGGGGGAGAAAAAAAAAAGGGGGAGAAAAAAAAAAGGGGGAGAAAAAAAGGAAAAGATGGAAATGAAATAAAAAGATGGAGAAGAAATAAAAAGATGAAAAAGATAAAGACAGGT
>NW_015090885.1:5389326-5418345 GCF_001431845.1 Calidris pugnax
AAAAGACCAAAGAAACACCAAAGAAAACACGAATTCAGAAAGAAAACCCAACCAACGAACTAACAAACAACTGGCTTAGGTTCTCAGTAAAATCAGGCTTTTGCAGTCACATTTCACGTGGGTGCCTACGCACATGTGTACACATCTGTTTCCACATCAAAATTTGTCTCTCCGTGATACGTGTTTTTCCATGTTTCACTACAAAATAAAAACAGCTGAGCAGAGAGCTCAGCAGAGAAGAAGGTGCGGTGTGAGCTCAGCCCTTTAGAGACCTGACAGCCCACAGGACTGTGGCAGGTTCATTCATGTCTCACAGCCTTGAATGCCAAACACAGATCCATACTTCAGCAAACCCCATTTTGACGGCACCCAGAATCATTTGATACTTCCTGGTCACCAGCCTCCGTGACAGGAGAGGGTTATGCCAACGCCCACTGACCAGAGAGACAAAACCATCACCTCCACATCCATTTAATTCTAAATGTTTCCAGAACTCAAGAGAATTCATTTGTTCGAACAAACAAATCAACCCACCAAAAAACCTCAACCCTGCAATACAAAAAAATAGCAGACCATAAGAAAGATACAAAGCCAAAGTCGGTGGAAAGACTGATTGTTATTGAAGCTTGCTGGGTTTTAATCCTCTAGCTAGTGTTGGATATATACTTCATGGTGGACAAAAGTACGTAAAACAGTCTAGGTGTTAAGGTCCAAAGAATCAAAACAGGAAGAAAATGATGTTTGTGGCCAAAGTGAGATTAATTTTTCATTTATTTCCAAGGCAGCCTTATTTCATTTAACTTTAGAAATTTATAGTGAAGATGTCAACAGCTAAGCCTGTCACCTTAGACTCTCTTCAAATCAGGAGTGAGAAATAAGTACTTCAGGGCTCAGTTATCTGACCCATTTTAGACTACTTTTTTTCCTAGATGAGATGAATTGCAACAAGAAGTGCCTGTTTCTCTCCATTGGCCATAAAGCAGATCTAAGACAGCCAGGTCAGATATAATAAGCCTATATAGACATTTTCTCAGTGAAACCTTCCATCCCCTGGAGGGCTCTGAAGAGCCATTAACACTTCTCTGCAGCATTAACGGAATCAACCAGCCACAATATCTATGAAAGGTTTCTACATCTCCCCAGAAAAACAATCATCTTCATATAAGGTTTTAAGAGGTGCAGTGCTGCAAAGACAGGCATACGAAAACACAATCTATATTTTAAAGTAAGAAAGCGTGAACTTAGCACTATTTTTCAGGCCATGAATACAGTGTTTCAGGAAGGTAGTCAAGGTAGACCAGTGTACTGTTGGTCGACTGTCTCAGGCTACCATGTGCCTAAAGTGGCCCGGGCCTGTTTTCCATTATTTCATTCAGTCAGAGGCTCTTCTTGCAGGTGGAGACTCTTTTCCTCCAATTACCTGACTTATCATGAGAGCTCTTCCATGAAATCTTCATCACGCACTACGAGGCTATTCATACAAATACACAGTGCATAGCACAGTAGGTGCTGATCCTTTCTTCACCAACTTCCCTCATGGGTGCTATAAATGCAAACAGTCACTCATCGCCATAAATTTTGAAGAAAATTTGAAGAAATAATGTAAGGGAACATGTAGTTTCATGGAAACACCACCCCAGCAGAGGGAAAATGAGGGTGAAGTGTTGAGGGAACCAACATTCAGCCTTCAGTGTGAGACATCGAAGAACCAGGACCACCCACGTGCAGAGGTTCGATGCTCCAAGGAATAAAACTTCTCTCCACCACTCTTAGCCATTCCCTCCCCCCCCAACCCCCACAATATCTTTACTGCACTCATACACTGGTTTAAAATATTAATTATTCCTGGCAAACAGAAAAAGCTTGATGCCTTATATGGAGTTCCTAATTGCAATAAAAATCCAGTTTAATTATGTGACCACCTGTTGAGAGAATAAGTTAACTCTGGTGAGAATTACTATCTTTACAAGCCAAGAACAATAAACCAAGTTGATTACCTCAGTAAAGCTGAGGGAATTAGCCTTTAAGTATTTTATTTAATCCTTTGATAGAAGTGTCTCACATACATATCTACAGTAAAAGTAGTGAAAGAACAACAGGACAAACTGTTTTTTCTCATTGGCTAAAAACTAAGCCTTTGATGGCGATCTGAATATAAAGGGTTCAATCCTCCAAAGTCTTAAACTTATCACCAGTGGTCTCAAAGCTATTTGAGCGTCTTGCAGAACTAAGTCATAATTGCTCTCAGAAGAGCATATTGCTCACTAAGTAGAAAAGTATCTTCATTCATGGTGTTTGGTTAATTACAATCATTTCTATCTCATTGAGCATAAGCCAATAAACTTGTGGGAATAGTTTAATCCATCTCAATTTAATCGTACCACAATTACAATTCTTTGTCCATCCAGTTTTCAGTACAGTATTTATTTTAATCACAGTAGCACCTAGCAACGTCATTTTAAGACGAGCTAAGCACTCTGTAAACACTTGATCCAAGTCAGTCCTAGTTCTAATGCAGTCAGGGACACTCACAGTTATCATTATAGAAAATCTTGTCTATTGTGCTAGGATCATCACTTCAAAAGAGAAGTTCCCAAGAATGATTTGCACGTGGCTTATGCCTTCCTCCTAAGCAGCATGTGTGGGTAAGGTAACACATGGTAAGCATGTGTTAGCTGCATCCCCAGTGCATCTAACTTAGCCAGTTTTTTGCTAGCTCTACCTTGTCCTTTAGGTTCACTTGGTGAATGGAAGCTGCTACATGGTAGTTTCTTCCACATTTTCTGCTTAGAAAGGTATGGGTGGAGAGGGCAATAAAAGATACTTCTGCCAGGGAATTGTACATTTTTACCTTCTCCCTTAGAGAACTCTAACAAGACTTTTAGCCGCAGCCAGTGAGACTTTCCAAACATCTGTTGGCAGATATGGTTCTGAGTCCCCATCAAGTTTCTACAGACACTGTCATTTCGTTTGCTGCTGCTGTGAATACTCATTTCGTGAGGAGAACACTTGAGGATTCATGTATTTTAGAACTAGGCAGGTAACAAAAGCAGCAGTGAACCGTTCAAAAGCCTTCTCATACTGAAGAGTCAAGAGCAAGGAGAGAGTGGTATTTTGCATGGCATACAATTCTTCACTTTCTAAAAAAAGTAGGACAGCTGTTAAAAACATGAAAAAGCACTGGTGAGAACTGTTTGTTGGCAGAAAGAGAACTTTAAGTACTGAATAAAAATTAACTATGGCCAAAAAGGGAGCACTATATCACTCCAGCGATCACTTTATCCACTGCATCCAAACTTACAGACTGCATAAGCAACTTGTATGAAAAAGCCACCCCAACCCAGGTGTCACGTGACAGAGTGTGTGTGTGTGTGTTCAATTCAAACTTCAACAGTTGCAGCACCACATTACTGAATTCATGCCGAATCAATGTCTTAATTTAACAGTCAGTACTAATGTTCAAGACAGCTGGATACTGTTCTTGATTCTGTTACCATACTCTTTACTCCTCCATTTCCACATCCCACCCTGTAAACCTCCTGCACTGACAAGGAACAAAGATTAGTGCATTTGAGGGGAAAATTCCAAGAATATCCTTTCTGACCTTCTCTTTAAAGGAGTTTACACTCTCACATCAGTTCTGAATCATCCTCTGATCACACAGACCTTCTTGCAATTGTTTCCACCACACACAGAGTTGTTTCCCAGGTTAAATTGCAAATGTCCTGTTATCTTGCATGTGGAAAGAGCGAGCTGTTTTGGTCAATCGTGACTTTCATGGTAAGAAATTAAGAAGGACTTGACAAATAAATGGAAACCTCTTTACTGTTACCAGATCTGTTATTCAGCTCTTGACACACCTGTGTGTTCAGCTGTCTGTGATGGAGTGACAGTGACAGAGTATCTGAGCACAGATCTGACACTAGTGTAACGGAATACACATAGCATAGTTTAAAAACAATAACCAGTGATTTTACTGCTTGACTCTTATCGCAGTTTCTGGAAATCTAAATCCCCACCGTTATGTGTTAGAAATACACTGTCAGAAAAAAAGATGTTTCACATCAAATTAGGAAGGTGGCGAATCATTTCAGCACAATCACAAAGTTCTTTTAAGGGGATGTCATCAAACCATGCAACCTACAGTGGCAGTTGGCTCCCTCCAGTTTGGGATATCCTAGAAATACAGTTCTGAGTTCTCTGACACCCCTAATTTTCCCCTCCTTAAAAGGACAACTTTGCAAATCAAAGTTAAGGTATAACGACCACTCAGATTTTGTAACCAATACTTCTCAAAGTCCTTTTTCCTAACACTAAATACTTCCTGTTGGAGTTTAGAAAAATTATTACCCTAGATATTTCTTTAATATGAGGCACAAGTTATACTGAATGATACAGTGAATACTGAAATTCCACGCCTGAGGCTCAGCAAGCACCTTCTCTATACTCTCCCCTCACTATGCTAGATTGTCCTTGGGAAGGAGCTGCTCTGTTGCAGTAGCCCCAACACACTGTCAGGGGGTAAATATTGGGGAGGAGAGCATGGGGGCTCATCTTGTGCCTGACCTGAGTTTCCCTCTCATCCACCACGATCAAGCAATGTACTCTCAAGGTTGTTTTTCAAATACAAGTTTAATAAAGTGGGAAGTCCAGTTCAAGTGGCACCAAACAACTACAGTCTCTCCAGAAACACAAGTAATTTCTTGTACAACAAGACAAATGAAGTCTGACTTCCCCACAGATTACCTGCTCATGTGTGAACTTCTCCTGCTACAGTAGTTTGTTTTTTTCCTCCCTTGATTTCCCAGTGTCTAACACCGGATGAGCTCATTTTGCAGCTTCATTTTACTCAACTAAATTAATATTTCCATGAAATCTTACACTAAGACTGACAGCCTCCTGTCAAACGGGACTGAAATTGGTCAATGAACTCAAAAACTGCTAAACCAGCAGGACTGTAAATTCTCATTTCTTTAGGAAACCTGGCTAGCTAGCTTAGACACACTAACTACACTTTAAAAAACATTTTTCTGTTCTTTTATGGCAGAAAATTAGATGTTAAAACACCTGAGGCTATTCAGACCTGGACTAGTCTGAAAGACTGCAATTCAGTTCATAGCTTCTTATGCAACCTACAGGCAGACCTTTCATTTTCCTTATTTCATCAAAATTAATAATCATTCATCTCTTTCTTGTCCATTAGATTTGCGGAATTTAAAAGGCAGTAACTTTTCTACCTTAATAAATAATGCCTGAATCAATAAAAATCCAAGCCTTTTATCACACCTGTAATGCAAATAATAACACATAGCAAACGTCATTGGTCTGAGATAATACTTCAAAGGTATTGCAACATTCATTAACTGCTAGAGCTGGAATATTCTTTTCTGATATTAACCACAATAACTTATTCCGATTGAATTTCTTATGCACAAAATTCTGTTGGCTTTCTTTGTTACTAGAGAAATGACAACATAAAATTTATGGTGTTTGCTAGAGTTAAGTGGCTATAAAACAACATCAAATGCTAGAATTTTTGTAAGAACACGGCTATCAAGCTCAAGCACCTCAAAATGGCTTCAGAAAAAAATTGTAATTTTTGTGAATTATACAAGTAGAGGGAATTTTCCCAATAAGCAGAAAATGTTCTCCTTCCAAAATGACACTGTAACCAGAGATTAAGTTGTGGGGGGGAGAAAAAGGGCAGTTACCAGTTACCAACTATTTTCTTGTGGCCAACTCTAGTTTGTAAACAGAGTGGGAAAAAACCAAGTAAAGTAAAGCTTTGGTTTTGTCTATATGATGGGGACATGGGGAGTACGGTACAGCTCTCCCTGCATCTACTGTGATATTCAGGTAACAGCCTATTTGGGTTTCCCAGAATATCAGCTTGAAGAAGAAGCTGGAATAGGGATGAGGTCAGGAAGATAAATCTGAGAAGAATGGGCCTTTAGTTAGAGAATTCCAGCAACCCAACAGAGGGTGCCCAAAGGTGTTGTATTGACAGGCAAGGCCCTGGGGCAGGACTATTTTGGGATGTTGACTGCTGGCCCTCCTCCCCCTCTGCAGATTTTCAAGTTAGAGGGCTGAAGGGAGGTAGTTCAGCAACTGAATCCCTTCTCTGCCTAAGAATAATCAGATCTGTAAAGATGCTCTTTAGTCTAGGCATAGATGAAGAAAAGACCCACACTTAATCCTAATAACATAATGAAGATTTTAATTTTCAGCTGAGCTCTTCAGAAGCAGGCAAAGCTACTCAGGGGTTAACCCAGAGCTTGAAAAGTCAACGAGACCCAGACTTGTAAGCCCGAGATACAAAAACTGAGTGTTGGAGAGTGGGGAATCTTTCCAAGAGAATCAGGTTTGTAGTAAGTATCTGAACAAAGAGTTGGCAGAGTGGGGGTGGTGGGAAGTATTATCCTTAGTAATGAAGGGGTTTCCTGCAGAAAATGGACAGATTTACACTGAATTTCACATTGAATTTTTCTTCTGTCATCTTTTAAATACACTGTTTCATTTAAATTATTTTTAAGCTATCAGATCAAATCAGCTTGTGGGTCAAGTTGACTGCTAATATGTCTAAACCCATCAAGGTATGTTTAAGTTATAGATACTTTCTGAAAAGATCTGATGGTCACAGGAAAATGATTAGTCCTTGCATGATATCTTACAAGGCAGAACTGAAAACAGAATTTATTTACTGAAAAAAAAAACCCCATGAGTAAGAGACATTCAAACTGTGATCATTTCAACTATTTTTGCATTTACCTTCATTATTCTGTAATATTTTTCTTGTGTGACCACATCCATATTAATATGATCACTCATCCTTCCACTGACACTTGATTTGATATGAAATTTTTGTTTTATATATTTGTCCATCTAGAAAGACATGCAAAAAGAGAAACCACTATACTTGAAGCAACTATTCTTAATGACCTAATCAGTCTAAAGTTCAACACACCAAGATCAGTAGTTTGAACCTATTTTAGTCAATTCCATCTCAGCTAGATTATAACATTGAAAGAAGTTACATATAGACGTAAAATAACACATAACTTTCTGATTCACTTCCAGAATATAAAACATAGGAGCAGCATGGGTTGACTCTATATAGTCAAAAGAGATGACAACTTTCTAAGCTTCTACTCCTTGGACTATTCAGCCAGCTGGTTATCGGTATGATTTTAAGAGGCATGACTAGCTGAAAGAGCTGGTTTTTTTCCAGGCAAGACTGGTTGGTTTTCTTTCTACTGGAAGGCTACTACGTTTAAGATGGATGGTGATTTCCAGCTATAAAGCAGGCAAGTGTTACACACCAGATCACAGATGCTAGGAAACTCACAGCTTCCCAGGGTTTTAACAAGGAAGACTATCTACCCTACTTTTACCATGATCCTCAGGTGTCCCCTGCTGAGGGTTTCCCTTGACTTGAAATCTCCTCAACCTTGGCTATTTCCCTCGATCCTTTCCCTAAGGGATCTGTTTCGCTTTTCAGTTCCATTAATACTGTGATCTCTTTCCTGTCTGATTTCCCAACTCCACAGTGAGAAATCATCATCCCTTTTGAGCACTGAAAATAGATATGCAACAGAAATGACTCTCCTAGAATTTCATTGATGTGCTTATAGTTTGAAGAATAGTACAAAAAAGGTACATATTGTCGTAGCAATACCAGGGACACTGAGCATTTGAAGACCTAGGAACAATTTCTAAATCTTATTGATTTAGCAAAGCATCTGCTCATGAAGAAGAAAATAACTAAAATTCCAGGAAGCTGAAGTAATATCTAGAAAGCTTATAAAAAAAAAAAGAGAAAGAAAATTAATACCCCAACAAATAACCAGGTCTGTGAACCAGGAACTTAATTATGAAACAATTCTTACTACCTATGGATCAAAGACTGACTATGAAAAGGAGAAATGGCCGTGAAGACATACAGAACAGTGCATGTATCTACCTCAGCCTCTGCAGCAAATCCTCAAGTTGTGCAGGGATTGAGCTGTCCGTTAGCCACTAGCCAAGAAATCAGTACTCATGGCACACCAACAGATATGGTCAGCCAAATATGTCCCTCTGTTTCTCTCCAGTTTTGTACATCAGGCCAAAAATTTTGTCCTGCTGCTCTGCATGGTAAAATAGACAGGGCTCCAGCCCAGTGTATTAAATTGTTTTTCAGTCTGTAGTTCATGGACTGCTGGTGGCTCATAAAACAACAGAAGGTGATCTCTAAAATGTCTGCTAAATCAACCCCTGCTCCAAATTCACATTCTTATACATAGAAGCAAAGAAAAAAAACAAAAAAGGAGAAAAAGATAGGATAATATTTAAATTTTCACTTATTTTTTTTTAGTTAAAAGCAAGCATTGTGGCAAAACTGCAAACACAGCTGTTTTCCAGAAGGTAAGATAGCCTCTAGATTAAAAAAAAAGGCAAAAACCCCAAAATAATGCATAAAGTACAAGACACAATGTTACCCTTAAGGATGTCTTGTAGGCCCTCATCTTCAGGCATGTCAAGTGTCAGACAAACTGTTTTCTCTCCAGGAAAACAGTAAGGGAAACCTTCTAGAACTAGCCTTCTCTTAATTTTTTCATTACCCTGCAATGCTGCACTTGCATTTCCCTGTTTGTGGTATGTGGAAATACAGCCCTTGCTCTTGCAAAACTGCCATTGAAACTCACAGATGTTGTTCTCAGTGAATACAGCATCTGTACTTCAGAAAATTAATTCTTGTACAATGCAAAAATATGAATTAAGCATCAATTGAAACTGACAGATTGTTGTTCTCCCTCAGCTTAATCCCTAAAAGACCAAGTTGTTCCAATTCATTTCCTAATAGGCAGGTATCCAGATAACAAACAAAACCCCATCACAATTAATGCTGGCATCCTCAGTGATAATCTCAACAGAGATCTGGAAGAGTAAAACAAGTTTTCAGGACATTCCAAAGGCAGTCAGAGATTCTTCCAGAACACAGAAGGAATATATCCAAGGGAAAAAGAAAAAGATTCATTATCTATGGCTTGCGTGTTCCATACCCCTCCAAAAGTTTCAGGTTTTGAAGCACCGTCCAGTGACTTCGGTTGGGAGGCCACATGAATTAGTAACCACAAAGACGTTTTTTAGAACTTTTCTTGTATTTTGTGGAAGGGATTTTGGCAATGCGTCTATCCTTCAGTTGCTCCATCTCTGAAAGGAGATATTTGTACTTGACGAGCTTTAAGATCCCTGGATGAAGAGCCATTTGAAAGCAAGGAGTTATTGTTTTCATGAAAGAAAAAGAAAAGAAGGTTAATTTTTTCATTCATTTCTGCTAGGACACTTGCCTATTTCTAGCTAATTTTCATAATTTATATTTACATACTGTTAATAAGCAAACAACATATGGAGACCAACACATGGTAAACAGAGGGGAAAAAAACCTGGAAAACTTATGGATAGGACCCCTCAGTGCTACTGAAACCTGCAGGATCAGAGAAAACTGACATGGGGTGAACTCTGAAGTGTTTTTACAATAATACTAAAGTACTCTTTCTCCTCTCCCCAACACACAGAACATAAAGCACAAGTTAACAGGAACATCTGTTCTTCACACTCCAGAAAAATGATTTTTTTTTCCCTGGTTCCTTAGGAAGTAACAGAAGAGAGGATACTGAAAACAGAGGGTGAGCTTTATCCTGAGCTTTATAATTAAATCATATGAGACATAAATATGAGGTTATATATTCAAAAACATCAGAAAGATTGAAACTGCAGTTTCAGAAACCACTGTGTTCACAGAAGAAGAGTTTTCATGGGGCAGCATAAGACTGGAGTTAGAAACACTGTTAATCCTCTAAGTCTATATGAAGAAGACGAATCTGCAAGCCCATCAGCAGGCCCACCATAAGAAGGGGAGGCCTTTGAAGCGCCTCTCCAGGTCCCTCTTACGAGCTTAGCTGCTGCTGTTTTCCTTTTCTAGGCCTCTGCTCACCAGCACAGTGAGGAGGCAGCACGTGGAAAAGATGAATGCAACCCGCACTTGGCACTGTGTTTCAAAGTTGCTATAGTTTCATACCACTAAAAGTCAACAGAAATGTTTTTTTTTCACTTGTACTCTGTCCATGCCCTTCCTCCATGGCAACACGGTAGAGCAGCTGACTTTCTGACACAGCAGCCCATCTTTGAAAAATCAATCACATCACACTCAGAGGATCAGTGTTACTTTGATATTATTTACCTTGACTTCTTTGTTCATTATTTTCTTGAAAGTGCAGTTCTAGCACTTCACTTGTTCTTAAGCTCCTTTGAAGGGAGCTGTGTTAACTTCAGTACGGCACACTTCCCCTTCTATAAGCCTACAGGTCTACAAGTCTGTCTACATTTTCTACTTTTCTACAGATAAAACACTCTTTCCTGTACCTCTGAACATGGGCAGTGACAGGGACACAAAGCAAAGCATTGAACAGGCTTACTATATTCACTGTTATGCATATTAACGTTCCTAAATATTCAACTTCAATGCTGCAATGATTTCCTTTTGAATGAATGTAATTCAACTATATGTATGTGTATTTGGGGAAGATGCATAGAAAATGTTAGGTGAGTTATTCTTCTAGTTGTGAGTTTGTGTTTTGTGGGTTTTTTTCTATAGTGGCCACTTATATCTAATGTACTTTCTCTATTGTCAAAATTCATCATATTTGTAAAAGTAAAAAATGGGGTGGTTCGGGGTTTTGGGAATTTTTGTGGGGGTTTTTTTGCCTATTTTTTAAAAAAATGGTTATATCAAGATAGAAGGCACTGTAAGAGTGAGCATGCTTGCAGCTTTCAAAAAGCGAGGTTCTGAGTATGCTGACTGCTAAATTTTTTTAGCCCTATATTAATTGCCTTGTTTTACCAGGTCATGTCCTAGCAGGACAACCTTTATAAGCAGAAATAATCCTTCAGACAATTTTGTAACAGTTGATTCCAGAAAACAAGCATGCAAAATAACCAGTCATTCTCTTCAAATAAAGAAAAATACACTATGCAGCATTAGAATTAATCATGATTTAGTATCAGCAACTGAAATTACAACCAGCTTCAGTGACAGGTATCTGCCTGCAATCTTCTTCTGTGTGGGAAGTGATAAATAAATAAATGTAATAAATACAATTACCTTCTCCATGCTGGAGTTTGGGAACTACAGGTTTGAAAAATGCAGTTTATTGTTCTCTTAGAGGAAGAATGTAAGACTTAGTCTTTCACTGCTCCATTAAAAAGCAGCTTACCCTTGCTGGTTTCCCTCTCCCATTGAGGGATTCTGCTGAACGGGTTACTAAACCCCATTTAGGCAGGGAAGACCCTAGACCTTGGCTCTCTCTTCTTAGTCCTCCCCCAGTTTCCAGGAAAATGGGAGGTCAGCCCAGGGCTTCCCACAAGACGGGTGACTCCAGCAGCCCAGATGGTTCTCTAGCTATTTTAAAGTAACATTTCAGGAAGAGAGCACACTTAGCTACACCATTTTTTGTCACATTAGCATGAGGTAGGAGTGGTGGTGGCAGTGTAGAGGACTGGATTTTCATTTCATTCTCTGCTAAAGCCATTTTCATCGCATTGCTTGACATTTCAGGCAAATAAATGGGAATTATTTATGTGTTATGTAGTCCTTCTACAGTTTGGCTTGTGGTAAAGGCATCATTAAGTTTGGAGCATCTTTCTTCTAGACCTGTCCACTGCTGGACAGAAGTACCATGCTACAAGTACTGGAGCAATTCCTCAAGATGAAAACTGTGTTTCCCTGATGCCTAGGCATGCCTGCCACTCAAGAGGAAAAATATCTGCTATTCATCATAGTCTTTGATTTACAAGTGCAGGCTCCTCTCTCTAATGGATCAGAATTCACACATTAGTGTTTTTCCAAAAAAATTAAAGTAGCTCAAAATGCTGAACACAAAAATATAACAAAAGAGTCTTCTATTTGTACTTTATAACAATACTGTACCTTTTGTTGAAGTCAGCTATACTGAATCACGAAGTAATACAGAATTCAAAAGTACATGAAGTACAATAAATCAAGCTTTCTAGCCTGTGAAAAGGAGCCCTTTACCTGAAACATCAAATGCCTTTGCAAGATGCTTAGTTGCTTTTCTTCCAGGTTGTTACCCAACCTTTCAAGAGACTTATTTGTCAAAGCCTTTTTCAAAGATTTCATTCTGTGATGGTAGAAATGGTACATACTGGCCTCTAATCCCTATTGCATGAGTTATTTGGCTTGGTATCTTGCACTTATACAAGAAACTTAATTCCAAATGTAAGTAGTTTTGTTAATGATGAAAAACTGTATATCCATCTAGGAAGAAGTCCCTTTCTGAGAAGAGCAGGTTTTGTAACTGGTAGCATGAAATTCAGGTACTTATATTGCCAATGCACACTGTCTTACAATGGTATCTTACTCCCAACAAGAGAAAGTTGACATAAAAATTCCCATTAAAAAAATCACCCCAACAAATAACAACACAAACCCAAACACAACACCCACACCAAAGTTGTATTTCAGGTTGACCTGTAGCACTAAATAGTAAGAGATCACTACTGTGCTTTGTCAGAGTACTTATTCTTTTGTACTGAAGAGTACTGCCTTTCAAACACAATGAAGCCTGATCTCCATGCTATGCAATAGGAAGAAAACAGGAGTTGAATATCTCTTATAAATTTCAACTGCTTCAATCAAGGTATACCTAACCACTTCCCCTTTCTAGTCCAAAAATGCTGTATCCTGTCTTTTGCAAATGCACTTGTCAAAGCCTCTGCTTCTTATTCTTATGCAATAGATAACACTTATCAAAAAGGTACCATCATGCCCTACTGAAACCTGGAATCCAAACCACAGCAAATACAGCAAACTGATTGTATTAGTCAATATATGACAAGTGGTATCTGCTGTCTGTGCTGTTAATATTCAGATGCTTGGACAGAGACAACTTTGTGCAGATTGTGGCTATTACTTTTATTGTAGCCAATTCTCTTACATTATTTTGCCTCCTAGAAGCCAAACACATAGTGTTTTTCCATTTCCAACAAGATCTTTATGTCTAGATAAGCTGAGGCTGTCTTCTGCTCATCGTATAGCACGTGTCTAAGTGACAAATGCTCAGGATGAGGGGATGTCAAAACAGAAAATTTTCCTTTACCTGTCTTTAATTGCCTATAGGCTCAGAGCCTGAACTGAAGGTTTGGTATCTACCTTAAAATGGCAGCACATGTTCTCCTTAACTCAGTCATCAACCTTTTTTCTAAAAGCCCCTTACACACCTTCCTAGCTCTCTCAAGATATTTTTAATGAGGCTGGACAAAGCATTTCTCTTGAGAGCTGTTTGTGACTAGTAACTTGCAGCAGTGTCAGGACAGAACTATTGTGGACTTTATACTTCAAAGTTCTTAAGATAAACAGCTACTAATCACTGCCTTTTGGGTTGTAGTGGAAACAGTTAGCAAAGACAACTAGAAAGTGCTATTTTTAAACTGCCAGGATAAGTAGATGCCAAAAAGGCTGACAGGTCAAGCAGCACTGATATCATCTCGACTCTTTCTATGGCCTTAGGACACCTACCAACTCTATGGATGAGATGGAGATTGGTGGAAGCTGAGAGCGTGCAAATTTATTACTTTAGGTAGCAGGAGATCATAATATTCATTCGGTCACTGAGATTTCACCAAGTAAAGGGTCAGGCATCAAGAAAAAGATCAGAATGGGAAGTCACCTACAGATTCCTGTTTAACTGGTAAAATGATAAAACCTTGTCCTTAAGTAAGCAGGTTATTTCTTTAGAGGGGACAGGTTAAAATAAATGCACTTTGCGTGTGGAAGCAATAAATTAAGTTAAATGAAAACTTCAAAATGAGTTATACTTAAGTAGCAGTGGTTTTAGAGAAGTAAAACATGCTGCTTTTATGTCTGCTAACATTTTCCTTAGGTAAACACCTAGGTTGTAGGTCTGTAAAATACTCCATGAAAGAAGGCACAAATCACAGCTTCTGTCTCTCTAGATGTTACTGTAAATAACAGCAGCAAGCAGGGACTGTTTTATAATCATTTTGTTCATTACATTAGCAAGGTCATCCATGTTACTGTTTCCTGCCCTGCTTTCATGGTGAAATTCTATTCAGCTATTCACTATTCAGCTAAATCAAAGGTGGGACTATTAGATGTAATCCTAAAGGAAGATACTAATATAATCCTCCACAATGCATTTACACAGTGCTTTAAATTAACCAAACCCTTAGCAATTATTAGCCAGCTATTCCATACTTCACTGAGTAATGTATATCTCTTATCTGGACCTTCTTTCTACAATTCTTGAAATCATTACTAGAAACACACTGATTTTGAAATGTGACAATTTTCTTTTACTTCTGAGCAGTAACCACAACGTAACAGAAAACAGAAGGTTGCCCAATTACTTGCTACTGGTGCAGAAATATGAATGGTTATTTACCCGTTCTGTGGGAAACTCAAATGAACATTAGCAATATTTTCTTCTTGGGCTTTTTTGGTAGAGCTAAGGGTCAGAATTTTATCCCATTGAGTTTGGGAGAGGAAGTTTGCTTGAACAGTGCAATTCACAGTCCAGGCCCCCCATGCTGCAGTTCTAACACAGAAACCAAACTGTACCTCTTGGAATGCAGGTTCAGATTCTGTATAAAAATACATGCTCTATTAATAGTCAATTGGGTTAGGTCATTCCTGCCTAAAATTGTCAGAAAAATCTCCCCTATCTCTTAATACACTTTGATCTACAAAATTATAGTATGCCTAAGACAGCAATGCACAAACAACAGAATGCAGACCATTTCTCTTAGAGTATTTCTTGGCTCACTTCTGTTCATTTAGTAGGGAAACTTAAATCTTTCAAAATGCATGCTTCTACAAACATTTCAAAACCCTATTTCATAATAGAAAAACAAACTTTATGTGTGGGCTCCTTGATAAGTTGTACAACATTCTGATTACTCCTTTTTTGATTTAATTACTCCTTCTATTTATGCTGCAAACCATCAACAGTGAAAATTATGAATTACATATTTGATTATAAATTTCAGAACTGGCATCTGCTCAGGCTGAATTTCTGTTTTTTTGGTTCAAATGAAGCATACAAGCTAACCATTTATTTGTGTATTCAGGCTAGTAAAAAAAAAAAAAAGCACTAAAAAAAACCCTCAACAGATCTAACCCCCTCCGTCCTGGAATTTTGAAGTGATTGCCAAGCAATCAACCCAGATTCTAGCAATAAATCGTTCA
Source organism: Calidris pugnax (assembly GCF_001431845.1). Classification (NCBI taxonomy): domain Eukaryota; kingdom Metazoa; phylum Chordata; class Aves; order Charadriiformes; family Scolopacidae; genus Calidris; species Calidris pugnax. The sequence goes on from NW_015090885.1 coordinate 5,404,592, forward strand.
TGCGTGCCATGTTCCTGTCACTACACAGCAGTTAAAACAGGCACCATGCAAAGAATTTTCTCAGATCAATAGCATTTTTTTTCACCTGAATTTTCTTGAAAATAAGAGGCAATATCATACTGAAAGTTTATTTGTAATATTATATAAAGCCTTGCACATTAACCTTGGAACTCTGGATTTCTCACGTGTTCTACATTATTGTAGATACAATCCAAACTACTGAAAACAAAAATCAAAACGTCGGCATGTTTCTCAACAGATCTAACCCCCTCCGTCCTGGAATTTTGAAGTGATTGCCAAGCAATCAACCCAGATTCTAGCAATAAATCGTTCATGCGTGCCATGTTCCTGTCACTACACAGCAGTTAAAACAGGCACCATGCAAAGAATTTTCTCAGATCAATAGCATTTTTTTTCACCTGAATTTTCTTGAAAATAAGAGGCAATATCATACTGAAAGTTTATTTGTAATATTATATAAAGCCTTGCACATTAACCTTGGAACTCTGGATTTCTCACGTGTTCTACATTATTGTAGATACAATCCAAACTACTGAAAACAAAAATCAAAACGTCGGCATGTTTCCAGGACAACTCAAATTCTTGAAAAAGACACTGTTGTCCTTGCTAGCACATGGCCTTGCTAACAACAATTACTGCTAAATTAATTATTCTACAGACATCCAATTTTTTTTACCATCTCTAACATATATTCACTCTTTAGTGCACTGCTATTTGTAATGTCATCAAATGCAAATATCAATTAACAATCTCACTAATACCCCGCTGCTGAAATATGCTTCCATAGTCAGCACTAGAACAAAATTTTAAGTGGTGTATTAATATTTGGTAAATATCTTAAGTGGCTGTATCACTGAAACAAACTCCACCAAATTAGGATAATATTGAATCAACTAATTTTTAATATCATGTCACACATTTTAGCAAAGAAAGAGATCAAAAAAGAGTAACATTGCTTAAGCGTGAACAAGTGAAAAAACTAAACTGCTGCTCTGTCATGCTGATCTGTGCTCCTTGGCATGTGACTTAGTTCCATTAGAGGTGATGCAGAGAGCAAAAGAACCGACAAGCATCAGGAGCCAGGTCGTTACACAGTTACCTACTCACCTGGATCACCAGTGGATGCGTTACTCTGTTTATTCTTAGGTAAAATCCAGAGTTGGGGCTTTTCCAAGCACTTTCATTGGGGAAGGAAAAAGAAATACAATCACAATAACGTTACAAGATTGTTATGGTCACAAAGTGAGACACACAAGTCATGAATGCTAGAATACAAAAAAGTGCCATGAAAGCTCAACTCTGGGTTTTACTATTCAATTAAACACTTCTGCACTGTTTTTCCACAAGGTTTCTCCTCTTGGCAGTGCACAGGATCTAAGGCTTTGTCATCTCTTGCATTAGGGTTGCTATCCCTGAAAAAAAAAAAAAAAAGTCTCAGTCCAGTCTGACATTAACTGTAGGCTCTTCATAATACAGATTATGGAACTATTATTTAATTGTTTGGTTAGGGAAGTTTTTTGCTTCAAATAACCTGTCAAACATCTTAAGTAGGATGAACGACATCTAAAGACCCTTCTCTTGTACACACACAGTAAGAATTATTCTTACTACTTTATACTGTAGCTTATAACAGCTCTGTCACCTTCCCAGTTTCACTCTTTTTTTTTTTCCTACACAGAGGCTTTAAAACATACATTCTGGCTAAGATACTAAACTGGTTATGTTGCATATTTCTCTGCACTTAAATAATATTCTATTTTAATAAGACTATTCTAAAACACATCTCTCAGGACTTAAATAATCTGAATAGAAAAAATGTGAGACTTTGCTGAGTAGTTTCTCCTTCATAAAGTGTCAAATACAACATATTGTGTGACTGGGGTGGGAGAGGGGAAGACTGAGAAGGAAAATAATTATGCTACGCAGGTTGGAAGGCTGCTACTTGCTATAGCTAAGGATTTTTTGGTCTCATAAGAGAAGTTGCTGAGCCTTGTATTCACAGATAGTTTTATGAGACATCCTGTACTCTTGTGCTTTTTATTGCTGCATAGCCTTCTACTATCTGTAGAGTTGAGGCATTGCCCTTCAACCTCCATGTGAAATATGCTCATAAGCAAGGACAGAGTTGCCTGCATTGAAAAGCCTGTTTCCTTGGTAATTCAGTAGGGCCATATGACATTCCAGAAAGCTAGGAAAGAGAAAGGACTGCAAACATGCACTGTGTCTGGGGGACCACTGGATAAGATGAGGAATGGACACGAGAAGGAAGAAGGATGAACTGGCTAATTAGTGTATTGCACCCCTAAAAGATCAAGAGATTGTAGGCTATTTCAATGGGTCGCACAGGAGAACATCCTTTCACTCACACTCATATACATTCTGCATTTGAAGATCTAGTTTTTCTAGGAAAAAAACCCAAACAACAGGTTATCTTCTGTCTGTTCCCATCAACATCCTAAAAAACACATCTATTTTGAGTGGTTGAGTATTTCCTTCACGTGCTAGAAACATGACTGCAATGGTCTGCACAGCCTTCATAGAGAACACATAAATGCTTTCTTAAGATTTTTTTTCCTCTGTCACATGTAAGGAATACAACTTAAACCTGCAGCAGGAGAGACATTGAAGTCCCACGGTTGGAAATGGGTAAGCTGAGCTTACTCTTTCTCAAGAGAGAATCATATTATGCAATTTTGATCTTTAGATCAAAGATCTTCATCAAAGACGAAGAAAAACATCAGCCCAGCTCTGATGCTTCTGAACGGTCTAAATCCTGATCATCTCCATTCACATCCAAAATCCCAATGACTTAAACTGCTCACAATTCTGAGCTAAAATGACCCATCTCAGCCAAAATATGACATTATAAAAAGGTAATTCTGAAGAGAACTGGTCTTCAAATGGCCAAATTTGCACCTTCACAAGTTGAAAGGTAAGCGGGACTGAACGCCCAGGATCGTACACTTCCACTGGACAAACCCCTTTGTATTAATGGCACTCTAACTCCAAATATCTAAGAAAGAGCTGTAAAGGAGAAGATGGGTTGAGAAAAGACAAGTAGGTCACAGGTTACCCTTATTCTGAACAAAGGGGACCAGGATGACTTTGGAATTGATCCTGAAGATTTCCTCTTTCCCATCCTGAAGTCGACTGCCACTGTCCCAGACCTGCTATAACCTCTGTGAAGCTAGTTCAGGGAAGAAGGAGAAGAAATGCCCAGGAAAGACTTCTTGCGAGTTCAAGAATTTGTGTGCATGTGAATTCTTTACACCCAAGGAGCTGCTGCCTCTTGAGGGAAGGTGGTTACATACTTTATCACCTGTCAGTCTTCAGGATTAGTTAGGAGTCAGGCAAGCAGAGCTGGAGGTACTGGACAGGAAAGCTAATTAGATTCAGTTTTCACATAAGAAAGGTTACAGATAAGAAAGTTCCAGTATCAAGTCTTGTCCAGGCAGTCACCTCAGAAGATCCTTAAAGCTGACCTTCTGCAGTTAGTCAGCTATAGTGCACTTGTCCACTGCTATGTCGAGCTATTTGTGTGATTTTCTGTCCTTGGTGGTTGGATAAAGTCTTTCTCAGAGCTGGCCTTTTAACAAATGCTTCTGTATTCACTCCATGCTGTCTTCTTCTCATTAGCTAACAGAATCACCTGCAGATGATATATCTTTCTATTATGCTCTTATGCCAGACGTGCCTAATATTCTTTTGCCCTGTTATACGCCAGTTATTTATGCTTAAAGTATAGTTTTAAGTTGTACCTTTTATTCACAAATCCAGAAAAAGCTGCAGCTTTTTCCACAGCCAGCCAGTGGATCCCCCCTTGTTCCTACTCCCCCCCCGAGTGAGTTCAGTCAGGCAGGCATGAGGAACATAATGAAGGCCAAAAAACATTCTTTAAATAAGGAATGTAAAAAAAAAAAAAATGAAAAAAAAATGAATGAATTATGAATTTAGGTAGTTTTATGATTAAGTTCTCTTTATGGAGCGAACTCAAGGATAAGTGGTTCTTCACACAAGTCCATACTACTCAAAGCCTGTTGTTCCCAGCTTGCCTGCCTCCACACCTCTGATTTTGTTTTACATTTTCTTACTGATAGATGCTCCAACCAAAATCATTCAGTAACAGAAGCAAGTTTTACTTAGCAACAGTTTCCAGGCAAGATTTGCCATCCAAACCCACTGCAGAGGCATTTCTTTGACTTAAACAAAGAAACACCAAACCTATTAAGACACTTAAAACAAAACCTATTCAAAATACAGGAACCTCTCTCTACCATAACAACTGTAGCTCTCTTGGAGAAAATATTTACTAGTAAAACAAGCAGGGAAGTAAATCTGCATCACAGCAGGAAAGGGATCATACATTTACTGGCCAACGCCTGCCAGACAACCTGGGAAAAGATACAGCTGAATGAGGAAGCTGCAGCTCAGACAGGAAGATTTCAGCTAAGCTTTGGCAGAGGTGGACTCTTGATGTTAAAAAGTTCCCGGAGGATCTTAAACTACTTGAGTGTTTTCTAAACTCCCCATACAAACACAGGGAGAAATGTTCAAAAAAGCAATATTAAAGGAGAAGGGGAAAAGAAAAACCAAGAACACTGATGAAGAGAGCTAGAGGATAAAATTATAAATTCAAGACCAAAGGGCTTCCAAGAATAACAAAATTTTTTTACATGGTAATATGGGGCAGGCATGAGGGAAGAAAGTCTTTATCAGTCAGCTTTAATATTTTTTTTGTCTTCTGTTCAAACAAACTTAAACATCCTGAGCTCCAGGAATATAATACTAAAGCATATATGATGAAAGAGGGAGATATAATGATTATGTACAAATATAGTCAAGTGAAACCGATTGAATACTAAGCAAAAGATTTTGCAGTTATTTTTAATAACAGGTGTGACAACGGAAAAATGTCACTGCAATGACTATAGCAGAGCTCATGCAAGTGTGAGGATCTCCTTACACCACTGTTTATGATTAAAGTAGCATTGAAAGACAAGCCATCAGGTCTGAGGAGGGCCACTAATGCAGTTCGTTCATTCAGGGCCAGACAGCCAGCTGCAGGACCCCACTTGTTTACACCAGTAAAAAGTGTTTAGGATTGCACATAGACCTAGGCAGTACTGTTAACACCAGAGACTCATCATCATAAGTCAAAGGCTCGATCAGAGGTGCATAACTCTAATGAGCAGGCAGAACATTAAGAATTCACCACAGCTCATCTCCAGCCTCTTCCACCCCCATTTACCAGCTTCTCTTCTGTCCAGTCCCACCATGACATTCATCCCTTTTTCCACAGAGTCTTCTTGATTTTTCTTCAGGAAAAATAATTGTGTCAGGAGGAACTCCATTATAAGGCTGGATTAGAGAAAGGAAAACACAATGAAACTGAGTGCTACAGATTCTCAGATACATGCACTCAGGGACTGATGAAAATGTCTAACCTAAAATGGGATTTTACTGCCTGAAAATAATTGAGGAAAAGGACACGAGACTACTAACCAATCAAACAGGTTCTGTCTCACCCAATTGAGGAGATCTAAAAGTGGATATTTACAACCTGAGTGGTCATGGTCCTGAGCAACTTGTGCTAGTTGACCCTGCTTTGAGCAGAGAGCTTGGCCAGATGATCTCCAGAGATGCCTTTCCACTGCAACGATTCTCTGATAAGTCAGAGTGGATAGGCTTGCAACTAGTAAATACAACAGAGAAAAAGTAGCACTGTCTACAGCAGAGGACTAAGACAAGAGGTAGAGGCAAAGATTTAATGAGATCAAGTTTAGATCAGAAATTAAAACTTATCTGCCATTGATCTGAATAATGAGACTCTGAAACAATCTTTTGAGTAGGAAAAAGGGAGCAAACCAATATGTATATGTGTGTGTGTGTATGTATTGGAGTCTCTGTCCCTGGAGACACTCAAATCCCGCCTGGACACGTTTCTGTGCAACCTGCCCTAGGTAGGTTGCTCTGGCAGGGGGGTTGGACTAGATGATCTCTAGAGGTCCCTTCCAACCCCATATCATTCTGTGATTAAGATGTAGCTTAATGTATATGGAGTCAGACACCCAACCAGACACACATCTCCAGGTCAATTGATAACAATGTCGTTATTGTAGACTAGGAAAACACAGAACATCAAGGAGTAGACTGTCTTGGACAAGGGAACATGATTTCATGTTTACATCTCTTGCATTGTGGCAAATATCACATAATAAACAATAAGCAGTTGGTTCTGTTCTAAAGGCAAATCTTAAGACTGGGACTGGGACACTCAGGACATCAATAAACACCTTGCATTCCAAGCTGGTAACCACCTACCTCAGAAAACATATATGCTGAGAAGGCATGCAGCCTTAGACTTAGGCCAAAAATCAGTGTGGGAAAGGAACCCCCCAACCAAACAGAAACTGGTCAGCAAAATAGCACAAAAAAACTCCACTGCATTCCTGATGAAGACAAACTGACCTATAACTTGCGTGGAGGCCAGCAAGGAACTAAGAGGCAAGTAGAAAACAACAGGCAAAGTGCAGATCCTACCTGACTTCTTCTATGGCACAAAGGATGTGTTAGCATTGCCAAATCCTTAATAATCCTTGATAAGAGCTTTCTATCAGCGCCCACCATCTCAGTATGTGCTGGGGGATGGGTGTGAGGCTTGCTATCTTGATTAGATGTTTGTGTACACATAAGCATCTGCAGCACATTAGATGCTATTCAGGAGCAATTCTTCCAACTGGATTTAATTCAAAAGGAATGCAGTTCAACATGAACCAAAGTGTGGTAGGGTAGGGAAGATCAGAAGATCCACATCAAAAGTGCAGTGCTGCTTCATACTGAGATGTTGGCAGGGATGTACATAGACACCATAAGGATCCATCTAAGGCTTTCATTTCCTACAGAAAAGATCTGATTTTGAAGTAGACAATACTTCCAACTTCTAACATGGTTTTACTTTACTAGTGCCAGATGTCTGTAAAACATTGCATCATTTCTGTGAAACAATAGATTTTTAGGAAGTAATGTATAGAACAGAAACCGTCGTGGAACAGGATGTTTGGAACATGCACAAGTAAAAGATTGAGGTTTCCCTCTAGTTAAGCATTGTATTGGCATGTTGTATCTACTACCACAGTTCCCCATCAGACACACTGCTTACACAAGAAAAAGGAACTCAGAGCTGCAGACACACTACACCATAGCGAATTTGCTGTCTCATTTCCCCACATGCACATTAAACCATTGCCTTCTCCCTGCTGGAGCTGATGTTATTTCTTTAGCACATACAATTACCGAATCTACTGTATCGACAACACATTTAAGTAAAACCATATGAATATCTAAATTCTCAGTGTTACCAAACTTGGAGTCCTTATTTGAGATCAGAGTCTTTACCCAAGGTATTAAAAATGACAGAATGATCCCAATTATCAAGTTATTACTGCATTTACTATTCCTTCTATTACACTTCCAAGAGTTCCGTTACACTTCCTTGCAAAGACTTTTTTATAAGCAGATGACTTTGTTTAGTTCAGATGAATACAAAAAGGAAAGTACTTACCATGTTTAGTTGCAAGAAGGACAGACTTTTAGGGTCTCTGAATACTTGGACATGATTACTACAACATGACCTAAGACAGACTTTGGTGGAAATTGTGACAGAGAGTTAGAGACTGAATACAACAGTCATGTTATACCTACATGATTCTTTAGGATTTATTTTAAATCTTTCCAGAATTTTGCTGTCCATAAAGAACATAAAATACAGCTCTTTTAATTTTGAATTCTTTTTTTTTTTTTTTTTTAATTTAGAGCATAACCTGTTTGTTGTTTTGTTGTGGGTTTTTTTTAACAACATAAGGAAGGAAGTTTTCTTTGCCAATCTCCAATTACAGGATTTATAAGAGTTTTTCACTGTAGTATTTGAAATTCAGAGCACTGGAACAGGCTGCCCAGAGAGGTGGTAGAGTCTCCATCTCTGGAGGCATTCGAAACCTGCCTGGACACGTTTCTGTGCAACCTACTCTAGGTGGACCTGCTCTGGCAGGGGTGTTGGACTAGATGATCTGCAGAGGTCCTTTCCAACCTCATACCATTCTGTGATTCTGTGATTCATTTAATCACCGATACACACAAATAAGGAGTTCTTCTGTCTCCAGTTATTCCTTAATAAGAAAATCCTACACCACAGGTCTTCATCACAGAGAATGAGAAATTTAGAAAAAGATATTTTGGTATAACACAGATAAAAATTATAAACCAATATTAGTTTATATCTTCTACCTGCCACAGTATCTGTAGCCAATCTGTGAAAAAAAAATTTCTATTTGCAATTTGGCTGCCATGGTAACATGAAATGGTCCACAGATGCTATTAATCCCAGGGATAACAATGGGTGGAAACAAGCCACACTGAGCAAGTTTATTTTCTTTCAGTTTTTGCTAAGTGATTTAGGAAGAAGTAGGATAATCAATATTAAAGATGATGGCTGAATAGGGACATTGAAAAATGAGTTAAAACAGAAGACCTAAGGAAGTTTGTTGTTTGTACAGCTATACTGAATGGCACTGATCACTGAAAATGTGAGGCAGAAATCTGCTTCCTTTTGGTGGATGGTAAAAAGCTGAGATTACAGTTGTTTCTTTTGCTGCTAAAGTACAGTAGGAAACGGATTTCTGAATCAGTAAGTCTGGTTTCAAGAACACTTTTACTTCCCATCAGGAAAAAATGATACCTTGTCTTCTTTTTTTCCCCTTAAACTTTTAAAGAAAGAACACATTGACTTATATACCCTCTACCCCCATATCAGGGAATCCGATCACGTGTCCAGATGTTTGAGATGAGAGTTATCCTTTTTCAAAAGGATAAGGATAATTTAGATAAAAAAATCTCTGGAAATCATCCAGTCCAACCTTGTTCTCAAAGCAGAATTAGCTTCAAAGTCGTACCAAGTTGCTCAGTGCTTCATCCAGTCAAGTTTTCAATACCTTCAGGAATGGAGGGTCAACAGCCTCCCTGGGCATTTGCTGCAGTATTAAACCTCTCTCGTGCTGAATATCCACCCATTCTCCTCTTATTTTCCATTGGAATTTCCCTTTTTGCAGTTTATGACTGTTGATCCTTGTCCTCTCGCTGTGTGCTGCTCGGGGGAGCCTGACTTCATCTTCTCTCGAATGCCCCTTGGGTACTTGAAGATAGCAATTACACCCTCTCTGAACTCTTTCTTCTCCACAGTGAAGAAATCTATCAGGCCCTTGAGGGCACTGATGGGCCTTATTGACCCTTTCCCAGCCTCCTGCTACCCAATGGGGCCCAAAGACCCCATTTCAGCTCTGCACGGGGCCAGTAGTCCCCACCTCAACAATATCGTTGGGGTGTCCAGCCCTCCATCCTGGAGAAACCTTGGATCCACACTGAAGCCTTGTATCCAGCCCTGTCTTTGGATCTAGCTCCACTTGCTTCTGCTGGCCCCCTGGCCCTGGTTCATCTCTTCACCATGGCTGAGTTGTCACTGGATCCCATCACCAGCACCCAACTTCCACTCATCAGTGAGGCACCATAACTAGAGCTGGGGTCACCTCCACTCCCTACATGGCCCCTCTCAGAGCTACCCCACTCTTCCTGCTTCCTAGATCCCTTAGCTTCAAACAAAATCCTCAATACAAACATTCACATGTGTGGCCATAACCCTTGAATCAGGTAGAGTGTGCTCTATACTCTATGGTCTGCCTCATTCCTAGAGAAAGGCACAGTTACTACAACTAGAACTATCCGATGGATGTTACTGGAAAGGTCTCTCATATACATGCATACTCCGGTCTTGCAAAGCTTTTCCAGTTTTCATCAAAACACTAAATTCACATATTTCCTTTCACTGTACAGACATTTTCAGATTAGAAAAAGCACATGAGCCAAAAGGTCTACTACTCCTTCATGTGACAGGAAGAAGATGAATTTATTTTCTGTTACTCCATTTCTATTACTAGAGAATTTCCACCAAGTTCACACAAGGAGCCACCGATCAGTAACAATCTACGATATTTTGTTGACCTAAGCAAAAATTTAAGAAACACTTCAAGATAAAGATGTGTCATCATAAGAAAATTATGACAAGGTGTGTATTATCTAGCATCAAGTTAAAGTAGAGTCATTATTAAAAGTCAAGACTTGTAAGTAGCATGCTATGCTCTTAAAGCTAGAGATGTTATAGGCTGCATACCCTCTGCTCATATTACATTACAGTGTAACAGAAATGTTTACCTCAAAATTTGTAGGATGAGCTGAGGCACTTGCTAGTGGACCCTAGCAATTGCACCCTTGAGGTCCAGGGGCAGAGCTCAAGTCTCTGAGGGAAGGTTTCAGGTCTGTGGAATTCTTTCCTGACAAAGAGAGCTGCTACGTTCCAGGCACGTGACCATGGTGGGATGCTTTCCAGTCAGGCCTTCAGGATCATTGTTACGCTCCACACTTCTACATCTACATTTCCTGCCAAATAAACAGTTTATTTGGAAATATTCAACCTACTGTTCCACATTTTACTTTTGATGTGTAATCCACGGAGAACCTCCTTATTTTGAAGTTCCTGGTTGATTGAAACATCTTTCATTGTTTTTTTCTTTGCTTATCTACAAATAAAGTTAAATTATCTTGTGTCCCAGAGGTATGACAGCTGAACAATATATGAAGCAGTACATAATTCAAAGGAGATCTACCTTTATAAGGTAGGTACAAGATACTTGACAGTCACTAACTAGGTGTAAAATGTTTCTAAAGAGTAATATGCCAGAATTACTGTAGAACTATGCAGAGCTGGCATATGTCACTGAGTAAATAAGACCAATAAGACCATACATATCGATATCTTTGTATATAAGGTTAATGATGCACTAGCAAAAGATCTCACTTTGCAGGCAATTATGTAGGGCCTTGTAACACCTACCTTTTAAAGATGTAATGAATGTTAAAAAAAGAAGCCATTCCCAAACAGTTGTATTTGTAGAGAAGTCCTAATGAAGTAATTAAATGCATTCTGCTGTTTGGAAAAGGATATTCTAGTGTTAATGCTTTGGAATAGCAAACAACTATATGCATGAAAAAAACAAACTTTATTCTAATCCTGGCAAATAAACAACAGAAATGAAACATCAAAAAGTTGGCACAAGAAATACAAAAGATTCCTCCATGCTATATTTTCACTTCTTATTAACAGCTGAATTGATTAACTTTCTTTGAACAAATTATGTTCTACAATTTCAATGTGAATAGGAATTTGTAGGGGGCAGCTGGAATGAAAAGACTTAGCAAAAGTTTTTAATACAGAAAATAATTTTGCAAATGCATTGTACTAACAGAAGGCTTCAAAAAGGTTAATTGCTATAAAAAGGTGATAATTAGGCATTTATCATAGTTCAGTTTACTTATAGAAATTTATCTGTATTCAGGATTAAAAAAAAAAAAAAAAACATACTCAAGATAAAAGGGGCTTGCCAGCATGCAAGTTTTCAGGAGAACATTCATCATTCAAACCTTCTAAAGAATTGATGGGAAATGCATGTCCCTTATTTTCATATTGCTTAATACTACAAATGACCTCAAATGGCTGGACGCCTTTTTTTTTTTTTTTATATATATATATTTTTGCCTGACTTGAATCAAAGAATTTGTTTTCCAGCCACCTGAAACAAAATGAAACAAAAAATAAGTGGTAAGCAGTAGCTTTCTCTACATCCTCAGTGCTCACGCTGAATGGAAAGAATACTAAATTAGGAGAAATCAAAGTAGTTTGAACCAGAAATGCCAGAACAACCATGATGTCTCACAAAAGAGGGATTAGGCAATTTTCTTCAGAGGTGGAAAACAGTAGTTCAAATCTGCTTATAGAAGAGAGTATTGAACTTTAGTATTCCTCACTATCCTTTATTATATCGTAAAACTTGATCTTCTGGTAAAGCCTTCTTTCTTAATTAAAATGATTTGGTAAGTTTAATCTAAATTAACAGGTAGTTTCATGATATCTAAAGCCTTTCCTACTGTCAAAACTGTTCACTGAAAGCAGTTCAAGCCTTAAACTACTCTATTAATATATTAATTATGTATGTTTATATATAAGCATACAGTAAAAAAAAATTAAATAGATTTGTAGAGATATCTTACTTTTTACTCATAAGATTTTGTAAGGCTGTTTCTTCAAATCATTGGGGCTGGTGCTATGTGATCATAGTGCTTCCTGAAGTTGAATTTTCAGGGTAAGGGGTTTTTTCGGTGTTTTTTGTTTTGTTTTTCATCTTGACGGGGGTGAGAGTTGTTTTTTAAAGGAATCAGCCACTTTAGGAAGAAAATCAGAAGAAAACAGTTTCAATTATTTCAGGAAGGATAAAATATTCTCTAACTTAAAAATCTCTCACATTTCCTTTAAAGCCAACTGAAGGATGAGCAGAAGAATGGAAGAATGGAGTGTGCCCCTGATGTTGGAAACACATAATTTTATCTGTTCAATTTTGGCAAGTTAAATGGCTTTCAAAACTCTGAGGTCGTATGTAGTCAGCAGATAACATGAAAAAAACAACTCATTTTCAGAAGCCATCAACAGCATTAGACAAGCTCCAGCTCTCTGGGGAAGCTGTAGGCTGACCTTCCTACACCCGTCACTACACTGCAGTGCAGTGAGCAGAAGTGCAAGGGATGAGCAGGATTCTTCCTATTACCTTGAAAAGGTAATTTCCTGATTTGGAAAGAGGTGCAGGAACATGAATACCATCTTATATTCTTGATTAGCCTACCACTTCTGAACCCTCTCAAGGCATGGAAAAAAGAGGATGCCTTACTTTAATAGATGGTGGGAGGGATGGCAAAGCAGACAGATGGAGAAAAAGAACTGAAGACATGTTGGTGTCAAAGCCAGCTCTGGCTAGCCAAGGAGACAAAGCATGGCACAGGTGGCTGGGTAAGGAGCCAGCTGGGTGAGAAACAGAAGGTGGGATTGATTTCACCTAGGTTTACATGTCCATCTGTGGGTTACTCACCCCTCGTTCAGAAGCAGGTGCAAGACACAATTCTATTGGTATATTTTGGATGACATCTGTGGGATATCAGTTCATTCTAGTCGTTTACTACTTTCTTTTGACTACACAAAGTGTAGTGCACTACAGTGCTACTAGTTAGGACGGAAATGTTCACATTGCAAAACACCTACAGTTAGTTATATAGCCCTTCTTAGGCCTTTTGATGAGACTGGGCAGAGACCTAAGACTTACTTCTTACTCAACAATAGAAGACCAGGACTGGAAACTCAGGGCAATAGGAGAGGTTTGTCTGGGAGAGTCTCTACTTTCTGTATTTTTTTTTTTTAATTGCTTGGCCTGAAATCAAATTCTTATTTCAGGGTACTGGAAATCAGTAAGAGCTACACTGTGAACATGAAACGTTATTTAGCAGTAACACCACTCAAAAAGGCATCTTCAAGCAGGCACTCAAAGTTAGAAACACTTTTGATGTAATCTTCCTCTGTTTCAGGCCCTTATCTGTAAAGTAAGAGCACAGTACTTCATCATCTCACCCTTCAGGGAGGTGGAGCCACCTTGTTCATGTTTGTGGCCAGTAAATTTCAGGGGAAGTTTCCAAAACAGAGTTTGAACAGGCTGTGATAAGTCACTAAGCGATTTTTCAGATAGCAGTAGTCATCATTAAATAAATGCTTTCCAGTGTGAACAGTGAATAAGAAAAGATTCTGGGGG
>NW_015090885.1:5418369-5493380 GCF_001431845.1 Calidris pugnax
GGGAAGTAAATGATCGTATTAATGAAGTTTATCAAAAGATGTATGGGAAAATACTTTCTTTTCTTAATAAATTCTCAACACCTCTCTCACTCTCCTTTTTTTTGAGCCTAAACTATTAATTGAAAACAAGCTCAGTGTGTACAGATCACTTTTCCAATAAATTTACTAACTAACAGAGAAAGTTTCATACAATTCTAACAATTCAAGTTATAAGAGTGTGCCATTTATCCCTCTAAACAAGAACACAGATAAGAGGACTTTATTGATAGCCAGCTGGATTAGGTAGTAGGATTCCTCCTCTTTCCCTATTGCCTTGGTGTTGGCTATTTTGTTCCTAGATATGTATTATTCTTGACAAATCCTTTAAAAATAAGAAGTGCATATTCAATAAATTAATCCAGATCTCCTTTCAATCATACATGCAATGCCGCATATGCCTATTAATCAGAAGTTTAAACTTTTTTACAAACGTTTGGAGCGCAGGCGCAGGTGTGTGGGGAAGAGATGCCTGTTACAGCGTACAAGAAACAAGAGAGACTTCACTGTGCTTGAAGCTTTCTTGTTCAGAAGATGAGTTACTTGAGTCCTATTTAAGTTACAAATAAAAAAAAGTTGATGATCAAAACTTTAGAGGCTTTTTCTTCCAAATACTTAAAGGAGATGCTCCTAATATCTTATAAGATCTCCTACCCACCTCTTAGCACCTAAGCTGTCAATCAGTATTGAAAAGGGATAGGAATAAACATAGATAAAAGCATTTATGATCTTTGGATCAGAGTTGCACAGAAGCTACTCTTTCAGAAGTAAAGAGACTTCAGCTGGTATCATTGGCAGTACACTCCGGATAACTGGGTCAAGATATAGTATTTACCCTTCATCTAAAACTATGTTGACTTCAGCATCAGCGTATCTCTAGTTGCTTTCTGTGAACCTTGCAAAAAAAAAAAAAAAGCCATACCTACCACTTACCTGCTCAGTGTTTAACTCTGTCTACATACTCTATAGAAGTGAAGATATTTGGTACTCTTAGCTCCTACTCACCACTTATATGGAAAGGACTAACTTAATAGTTTCTTAAATGCCCCAAGGATTAAAAAATCATGCAGGCGACAATAATTCAGTAATTTATCTTCATATCTGTGGGCTTATCCCTAGCAAAAAGAAGAATAAATAATAAATTGCTAATAGCTATATTTGATTGGTTTTGTACAGAAGAAACAGTGTCTCTTTTGAAATTTCAGTATTTTCTTTTTGAAATTTGGGACAAACATCAGTCCCAAGAATGCTCCAGATGAACACTTTCCTGGTTCTATGTGATCAAGTTTAGGACCTAAAACACAGTTTTAAGTGAGAAAAGGCCAACATATATGGATTCTCCAAAAATGCAAAACATAGACCTACCTAAACCTGTTTTTCATATGAAGTTTCCCAGACTTGATCCCCCTGCCCTTCTCCCGAAGGTTCATATAAGTCAGATACCATGCAATGCCTAAGTTGTACTATACCAAAAAATGCCAATGCCTTCCATAAAAATATCATTTCCTCCCTCACTAATTAACAGATCTCTATCAAGTACACTACATTCTCCATTAAGCAATTATTCTACACATTGTAGATGCGCTTCTTCAAGGGTTTTCTAACCTTCATATACTTAGAGTCAAATTTGCCTTATAGAGCTAAATACATTGTTCTCAGAGACCTGAAGTTCAGTCAGATTATGCAAGTGTGCTGAAATTATTGAATAGCATAACCAAGGAACTCACCCTGCATTATTTCTTTAATTTATGGGCTGCAATTAGGACATGAACCAGCTGCACATTTCTGTGTAACTTGACAAATTTCCAATACTCTTGAGGATCATGGAAGGACCTTGTTATAAAGATCATTAAGAACAAAATTTAATGCATGTACTTAAAGGTAGATTTTCCGTCTGCCCCATGCCTATATATTTCTTTTCCTTAACATTGGTCAAATTCTGCTTGCTTCCAGGTAACACCATTTCTAGATTTCCCAAGTGTATGACAAAAACCTTCACTGGAGTTTCTAAAACCCCTGGCCTACAATCTTTGATCTGTGCTGCTATAAATATATCTTCATTAATTGTATCCGCCACTTCTACTTTTTCTTCTTTCATTTACTACTCATAAAATTTGACAAGCAGCTGAGAGTTTCAAGGGAAGGAGGCTATTTTATGCATTGACATAAATCAGGATGATGGACTGAAAATGCAATATATACAGTAATTTCAGTATTGCTAATATTGAAATATGTATTTATACAGTTTACGTTACCATGTGGAAAGACTCTTAATCAATCTCTACAAAGGCCTCCACTGTTCTCTTCTTGTAGATACAAACATCAAAAGTTACAGTGCACATTTAATTTACCTATGATTTAATTAAGCAAGACATTCAGGCTAGAAAGTCCATCTTCATAAGCATGGCTGCATGCCGTGTCTTGGTGCCAGTAGCTAGGTTGGTATCAGGCAAGTGCTGCACCAAGCTGTGATGTACAAGGAAGTATCCTTTTTTACAAACCTGGACTGGCTACTATAATGCCAAAACATTAAAAAAAGGGGGCAGGGAAGGAGAGGAGAAACTTGTTGACATGACTTAGTTAAAATTATGCTCTAAGGGAATGTTTAAATCTCTGTAGATCATCATTTTGGGGGGAATTACAGCAATTTAAAAAGCTCACAACTCTTTTTAAACAGCCCACTACTAACCTACGCCAGCGGATTACAAAACAACTCCACATCAGTTCACTCAGAACCAGAAGAGTTCACCTTTATCACTGCCAGCTGAACTACCCCCACTGACCTTGAGCTGTCATGGACTCATGTGCCCTATAGTCCCCTAATGCGGCTCAGCAGAGGGTGGGATTCATATTCAGGTGGTTGACTTCTTCAATGGATACACTAAATTTGCAAGAAAGCATTTATCTGTCCCATTAGGATCAAATGGATCTGATGCTCCATGTCTTCAGGAACTGAAGCAGGCCTAAAAACTAATGAAAAGAATGAAATCTGTGTTCCACGTTTCCCTACATTCTCTACCCTCTCTCTGTTTTTCCCCTCTTTATTTATTTATGCCAAAGCAATCATTTCAGTTCGGATCATCTGGTGGCCTTCTAATTATCAAGTAAAAGAATGGAATACTTGAGGATGTCCTTCAAGTAACTAGTAATGAGCTGATATCCCGGCAAATAATATACTATAGAAGGGGTCTGTCCCGTGACAAGCTGCTTACTGCTACCAAAGCTGTCACTTGTTCAAGACAAATTCTTCTGCAAAAAAGATGGATAGGATTTGGCTTAATATTAAATTATCATGTTCCATTTTAATCCTGAAAACATAGGACTTCTGAAAATAAGAATATTCAAGAACATCGACTATGCAGATACATTTTTCTGTCTTATCTCACCTTTCTCTTCATGATGTTTCTGGCAAGGCCATTAACACACTATCAGATAGATTACCTTTTTTTTTTTTTGGTGCTTCAGATAGCAAGTCTATATATGACCAGCAGTCCAGTCCAATTTGTTATCCCTTATTTAGTTTCATAAAATACAGCTTGTGCACCATTTATTTTATAATAATGTGTTTTATTTATGCAAGAATGCTTCATTGAGATTCAAAAAAAAGTGGGTTAACAGAGCTGCAAGCACACACTGGCATTCAAAAGGCTGTAATTTTATCTCAGTCTTCCTTTCAATTAAATAATATTGGCAAAAACCCAAGGTACAGATCTACAGATCTCTAAAAGCTAGATCCTGCTTTCTTCAGTCTCCAGTGGGCACTACCTACTGGAATTCATGGAATTATTTAACCAAGAACAGTGGACATTATTCAGCTTTAGGGCATATAAACAAGACATGCCACTGCCTCAGTTTTTAGCCACATTACTGACTACAACAGTATATTTATTGCATCAATAGATGCTGCAGCAGCCATCATAATTCTTTGTTTAAAGCATTTCATCAGAGTCCTATTATAAAATATAGCAGCCTTCAGTCATAAATTATAAAAGGCCAAAAGAACATTAAAAATTTCCCAAGAAATTTCAACCAAATGGTAGAATAAGTACAATTTTGCATCCTAAATTAATAAACTGTCATGCTTTATTCTTCCTTTGCAAAATCGATTTCAATTGCAAACAGTCTTGCAGTGCAAATTTCTGTTCAGAAAAGGACTTTCAAGTCCTTAAAACAAGGTTTATCTTACTTACTCTAACAGTAAATACATATACTTCCTATTTCTATGCCTATATCATACTTCCTTTCAGCAAAGAGTGCGTGTACATGCGTGCAAGCGTGAAATCTGATCAGATGACCTAACTTCCAAGAAAATACTTTGAGGTACCAAACTTAGGTTTCTGCATGCTGAACAGATGAAAATAAATCAAATCCTTTCCCTTTGCAGTACTTGGTAACATCTAAATTCTAGATTACTAACACCAAAGTTTTCTGATGAACACAGTAGTCATATTAGACAAGAGTAATCGTATCAATCAATCGTTACAGTAAAGGAACTGCTTGATAATGAGGAAATCCTGTATTGTACTTACTACCACATGGTCTGCAAGCATTTTGAAAATAAGTCAAAGAAAAATCTTTATTCACTCAGTCTATCTGAAATATAAGACAATAAAGGCATTACAGAAAGAAGACAATACCCTAAAAAAACACTCTCTGTCAATATACCTTTTCCATTCCAATCAATAAGCTTATTAGCAATTCCTAAATTTTGTGAGAATGGACATCAGAGATTTTCCTTAATTGGCCCACAATTAACTCCAACTCAGAGATTATTATTGAAGTTGAGGCTACAAAGTTCACTGCATCTAAGGAAAATTAACTTTTTCCCCCCCCTGCATCTTCTGCCACTCCATTCCTACCTCCCATCCCTGAATCTTCCTAAAACCAACTTAGTAAAAAAATATTGTTTGATTTCAAACTGTTGAGTTAAAGCTTGAAATAACATTTCCTAAGCTGAGGGGACGTGTGACTGCCTGGGCCAAGAACTGTTGATGGAGCATATGGAAGGAACACACTGATCACAAACAAGGGAAATCAATGCGAAGGATACACAGGTCCTGAAGTCTTTTAGGAAATGTCAGCCTTGACGCCTAAGCCACAGCCTAAAGAAGAGCATAAAAAGTAAAAGGAGGACTAAGTGGGATTTACTTGAAGAACCTGGTGTGGAGAACCCTACCAAAAAATATAATCACCAGGTAACTCCCACAACAAGTGTTTGAAATTTGCTTTAAAAAAAAGGTATTACTCTGCATAAAATCCAAAGACAGCAAGAATTTTTACACACACATATGCACGATGACTGGGAACCCATTGTCAGTACATCCCACTGAGACGTCACAGTGAAAAGGAGTGGACCATCAGGATTAATATAGGTGAAACCACAAAAGTGATTTTATGAACAGCCTGTCACCAGCAAAAATTCAGTACAGCAACTGGTAGTCACTTAAGATTTAGGATGTGCTCAGGTGCTGCAGGAGTCAACAAAGCATAAACTGAGTACATTCTAGTGAGCTTAGGATGCATCTACATCTGAAGACAGACTCAATCAGGAAGAGTGTCACTGCTTTCTCATGTATAAAAAGTGACCTTCCTAGTCACTTTTTCCTATGCTGAAGACAGCTCATTTTCCATCACACACTTATTTAGCTAATAACAAGAAAATACTTAATACAAATCACCAGTCTCAATACAAGAAACATCGTACTACTGAACCATCCATCATCTTAAACTCTTAAAATGTTGTAGCTATTTATACAAAGACTCTGCCATCAGGAAAAACAGGTGACCTCTTTGATTAATAGTTTTTTGGTTTATACATTCAATAAGTTTTTTCATTCAGTAATGACATTCTAGCTGCCTGTTCAGCAGTTACAGCTACTACTTTCCTTGGCCACTAAGAAATGTTAAAATAATAAAGCTTTCACAATTATTTTTGGAAGAGGCTTATATTGAAATGCTAGCCAGAACTATTGTCAATGGCTGAGTGAATGGTGGGTTCTTTGGCATTTCATTTAGCTTTAGACTAAAATCACTTGCTCTTTAAACGGTTTCTTAGCCTTGTCTCTTCTGTAGATAGAAAATTAGCATTCGGGCTCCTTGAACACACTTTGTGCAGTAATCAATATACTGCCATACACTTATTTGTGTGGCATTTATCTCTAAAAGTAATTGGTTTTGAAAAATACCCAAGTTTTCTAAAGACTCTTAGCCTGCAGTAACGCATTGCTAGCCTTTTTGCTTTAAACAGAGGCTCAGCTGAATGCAGAAGGAAAAATATGTAGAGTTTCCAGACTGTTCTTGCAGTCCTCCTCCCTTTGAGGGGATGTGGATGACACAAGGGGGTAAGGGGCAGATTAAGAAAATTAGTATTTGAACACTATATCGTTTGGCTAAAAAAACAATAATTATTGACTTTGTCCCATTTTTTTTTTCCCCAGACATCTACCACCACTGAGATGCTGCCCTCAAGAAACAATAACTTCATCTCTCTCCCCTGTATCATACAGAAGAGACAGTGATCTCTGGGGTTCATAAATCAATGCTCTCTTTACAAGTGGGATTGTGAACCACTATCAACACCTAAAAAGACAAACTTGGCATCAGTTGCTACAGAGTTTTATTTGCAAGCTGTTGGATTTCATTTGTACAGTACTTTTCACTACAAAGTACATTTGAGATTAGTTCTGAGAGGTTTAACTTTCTAACAAGACACAGATGTCATATCAACTCTTCTGATACAACAACTTCATAATTGTTTAAAAGCTATTCCCTCCTCCTCTTTTATATACTTATGGACTCTCTTGGGTATTTGTAGTCACTTTAAATTTCATTTTACCATATAAATGCAATTACTTTGGATCTCATTGTCAAAACTCCAAGTATTTTTCCTTTGCATTATCCTAATGCATATTTTCAAAGATGTTTGTGCAGATCTAGAACCTTCTCAAGAGAAAATACTTGCATATGTACTTGCTAAAACCATTTAGCTGGGATAGAGTTAATTTTCTTCATAGTAGCTAGTATAGTGTTACGTTTTGGATTTGTGATGAAAACAGACTTGATAATATGTTTTCAGTATTGCTAAGCAGTGCTTACATAGAGTCAAGGTCTTTTCTGCTCCTCATACCGCCCCGCCAGCGAGTAGACTGAGAGGGCACAAGAAGTTGGGAGAAGACACAGCCTGGACAGCCGACCCCAACTGACCATATGTCCATACCACATGACATCCCAGCATATAAAGCTGGGAAAAGAAGGAAGAGGGGGGCACATTTGGATTTATGGTATTTTGTCTTCCCAGGTACCCATTACACACGATGGAGCCTTGCTATCCTGGAGATGGGTGAACACCTGCCTGCCCATGGGAAGCAGCAGCAAATGAATTCCTTGTTTTGCTTTGCTTGTGCACAAGCTTTTGCTTTACTTATTAAACTGTCTTTATCGCAACTCATGAGTTTCCTCTCCTTTGCTCTTCAGATCCCCACCACTGGGGGAGAGAGAGCAAGGAGCTGTGTGGTGCTTAGATGCCGGCTGGGGTTAAACCCTGACACTACTATACAAAAGAAATGTCTCATTTACAATTTAGAGCATTTGCAGTATGCAAAAGATTTACAGCTGTTCCATGAGAAAATAAAACCCACAAGATGAGAATATGATATTCTGCAGACTACACTAATAAGCATGGAAATACATAAATTTTTATGTAGAATTGTTTTTACTATTCATAATGAATATTTTGCCTTATTTTCTTGTCTTGGATCAATTTCAATCTCAACCATTACTCCTCCTGGTTGAAGCACACACATACCAACATAAGAGTGGTTATAGATATTTTTATCCCATTTTCTTATCCACTGTTCACACTTGATGCTAAAAGAAAGCTTTTCCACTTCAGCTTCTAGCTTAGTCCTCTTCCCAGAATTCCCTGTCCTTACTAGCTTACTTGCTGATGTCCCAGTGACTCCAGACTCTCTGGGGATGTATGCAAAATCTGGTGGCAGTAGCAGGGAGAAAAGTTACAGTAGGTGATCCTTGTCTTCAAAGATCTAAAAAAATATGCATCTACTCTTCAGGCTGCTACCTACTCAGGCCAATCTTAGTTAAATTCTTTTCTGGTGATCCCTCAAGATCAATTATCTGAAAAAATTGTCACATTAATAATAATATCTTCAGGGAATGTAATAGCTTAAATGTAGAGAAAGTCCTGTCCCAGAACTGAAAGTTTCAATCTAACTTTCTTGATTAATTTTTCAAATAATTTAATAGCAAAAGAAAAGTTTCCTCATGCACAAAAAAAAAAAACCAAAAAACCCAACCCAGAAAAAACCTTCCTCTTTAAAATTCTTTCCTTCATACACTGCTTTTTTTGCCTCTTATCAGAGGTTGGAGGGATGATAAGGAATATCAAAAATACCAAGAGGAATACCAATCCTTTTGCATAACTGATTTGATTTTTCAAATGAAATGGAAAAAAGTTCTTATTATTTTTTTTCATGTTGTTAGGAATACATGGAGAACTTAAATTTAACCACAAATACATGAGCTATGTCAGAGACTCAAAGTTCACTCAATTTCTTGCCTTTTGAATGAGCTGCTATGTCATACTGTATAGTGTCAAGTAATAGAACTGGATCGTCAGCAAAGAGAAGTTAAATTTCTTAAAGACCTCCTTTTCTAGGGAATAAAAAACCTGCTTAAAATTTGAATAAATCATTCCACTTTATTTAAGTTAAAAATTGACTGCTGTTTTTAACTAGTAATTTGGCAAAAGACATAGGAAACAAATTCAGTTCCTGAGCTTCTATTAGTCAATTTAAGCTCAGCCAGGCCCTTAGCAGAGGCGTTGTTTGTCCTCACCAGGCAGAACAGTGGCTGCAGCTCTTCCACCTTCAGTGCAGAATCTGTTTTGCAGCACTACACATCAGCTGTAACAGTAGTTACAGTAGTTATGCTACTGTAGTTAATCTGAGGCAAATAGATTTCTGATCATAACCACAAGTTTACTTTTCCTTCGTGCTGTGTTTTCTTCTTGAAGATATTTACCGAGTATGATGCAATTTACTTAGGGACCAAGATGAACTCCCACCTGGAGTACCATGTCCAGCTTTGGAGTCTTCAACACAGGAAGGACATGGATCTGTTGGAACGGGTCCAGCGGAGGGCCACGAAGATGATCAGAGGGATGAGGCACCTCCCCTATGAGGACAGGCTGAGAGAGCTGGGGTTGTTCAGCCTGGAGAAGAGAAAGCTCTGGGGAGACAATATTACAACCTTTCAATATCTGAAGGGAGCCTACAGGAGAGATGGGGAGGGACTCTTTGTCAGGAAGTGTAGTGACATGACAAGGGGTAACAGTTTTAAATTGGAAGAGGGGAGATTTAGATTAGATACCAGAAAGAAATTCTTTCCTGTGAGGGTGGTGAGACACTGGAACAGGTTGCCCAGAGAAGTTGTGGATGCCCCATCCCTGGAAGAGCCAGTCTGGACGGGGCTTTGAACAACCTGGTCTGGTGAGAGGTGTCCCTGCCCATGGCAGGGGGGTTGGAACTAGATGATCTTTAAGGTCCCTTCCAATCCAAACCATTCTATGAAGAGAAACCCAACAGGTCTCTGCTTTCAGATATTTAAGCCTCTGCACATGGTGGGCAGAGTTTTCAAAGCAAATACCTGATCTACATGCAGTAGTGTGCAATTCTTTTCTCCGATTCACTATTGTCAACCACTAGGTGGTAATGTTCACTCTGCAGACCTTTCAAAAGACAGCATAAACCCTAGCTGACGTTCAAATAAATTCTCTCCTTGCTTACACTAGTGCAACCATGTAGTAAACCAGAACCAAATTTAACTTGTTTCCTTTCAGATCAATAATTTTATTTATTTTTAACTGAGCTCAGTTTTATGCTAAGCACAAAGAAGTATGTCACAACACCCCATATGCATTTGCTGCTGTTTCTTCCTTGGACCTGTAAACTATTCCAAAGCAACTCAACCTTCCAGAAATCAATTTTCTACAGCGGACGTTTAACAGGGCAGATGCATGGTGCATTAGTACCACCGAAGCTGTTATAATAGCGTTCTTCTTTGTTTCTATGATATTGGAGATAAGAGATAATCTAAGAACCCAGTTTTTATATTCCCAGTAAATTCAGGGTTTATGATTTGCTCATAAAATAGTATATTTAAGTTACAATGAAAAGCGTACAGAAGAGTTCATACCAATTATACACTGAATTTAATGAAGCTAGAATATCCCTCTATGCATCTAAATTCCTATGTCCACTGAAGAATTTATGAGCAAGCATAACAAAAGAGGAAGAAAAATGTATTTCTGCACAAAACTTGTATGCTTCAAGAACTGCACGGAATGAAAATGAACATGGCAATATTCTGAACACAAGGCTGAAAAATTAAAGCTCAGTTTCTACTCCCAGCTATTTAATCAGAGTATTTTCCCGATATTACCGTTTCCCTTGCTGTTGTACATGTTTTTGAAGCAGGAGAAAGGAGGTAACTGCCACGGTTGTTTGCAACATTTATTCACTTTTTAAAATATATTTTATTTTAGAGGAGCTCAGGAACAGGAAACAAAAGATGAAACTATGTTTCTTGTTCTGCAGGGGAAGAAATTTAAATGAAGAAATTTGTTACAGATTAAGAGAAAAAAGAGAAAGGTAAAGAACCTGGTTAAGCTATTTTAGAGAGCTCCCCAAAAAATCCCAGCTGCCCAGGGGTCAGCTGTATGTACGACTGAGAGCAGAGATGTGAAGCTGGATCTCATCACATTGAAAAATGACTGAATACTTAAAGGTCCAAACAGAAAAGCTTCAAATATCATGGGTGGAAAACAGGCAGAACCTACCCCAGCCACACTTCCTCAGGAGATGAAAGCTTCAAATTAGTACTGTGAAACTAAGTAACAAAAGAAACACTTTTGCTTTCAGGCTGGTCTCTTCCTGGCAACTAGTTACAACTTTGAGCAAACATTTGCTGCATCATCCACAGATGTTGCCTGCACTGGGGTCTGACATGTGGGACAGCCCCATGTACAAATGCTTGCCACATTAAAAAACAAACCACTATACTGGCTACAATAATTCTCTGTCGTAGAACAAAACCAATCCCTAACCATAATCAAGAAGGCAGGAGGAAAGCAGCTGCTTAAACAGCAAACTTCCCTCTTGGTTGCAAGTCTCTTGGATAGATTTGCACATATTAGTGCAATTACCTTGGAAAAATGGAGGAGCATTTACAAGATAGGAAGGAGAGCACTTCTTATCTAGATAACATATCAGAAAAGACAGCCACTGAAAGCAGGGGAAAATTGCAATGCACAACATAATTTTTGTGTTTTATTTCACCACCAAAGTGGTCTTTTATGAGAGTAGATAACAAGATATTTTGAATAGCAGATAAACAGAACTTCAGGTCTCGTATTGTTTCCTCTTTGGATAAACCATAACTTCAAAGGTAAAACTGAAGAATGGTATAAAGCAAGGAAAGCAAATGGACCTGTACCTACTTATACCAGGTCATAATTTGGTTTTGTGTTTGTTTTTTTTTTTTTTTCTTACATTTTTCTCCCTGCCTTACTTCTTGAGAACACAACAGCCAACTCACATGAAGTACCTTTGTTAGATTTGTGCATTCTGCCACTGTATCAAAGGTTACCCTTGAAGGGTTCCTAGCACCCCATAAGAGGAGTCTCATGAGTTGTCCTTGACTGTACTTCTCACTGAACCATCTGGAAAACCCATGCTAATGTTTTCATGCAAGATTGGATCAGGCCTTATGACAAGGAAAAAACTTATTTCTTTTCTTCCATACATCTTCATTCCATTTTCCTTAAATAGCTGGAAAATGGTAGAAAGGTCTGGGCAATGTCCGGTGAAATGTACTGCCAGCTGAGCCATGGCCTGAAGCCTTACTTCACTATCATCAAACAGCAATTATTTATGTAAGTACTTCTCATGTATTTATAGGTTGTGTTGCAGATACTCCAGGAGTCCCTTCATAAAAGCAGCCTGCTAGCTAACAATGTCAGATCTGGATGTTCTTGAAAAATTGTATCAGCCACCTTAAGCTAGTAGAGGTGTGGCTCTATTTTCATAGTGTGTCTGCGCTCAGCGTGAAAGCTTTCATTGCTCAGGAAAGAGATAAAGAGGGATTTTCCTCCCCTATCTTTATGTACCTAAAGTGTAAAGATTGAGTATGAGCCAGCCGCTTTAGACTCTCTTCAGGCAAGGGAGAGATACAGGTGCTTTCAAGACATGTTTCACCTTAGCTGGTTTTGCCATTTATTTTAGGAAGTGAGATGCTTGCCAAAGGTACCTATCTACCTCCTCCAGCATTAAAGGGAGCCTACATTGTGAAGGTCTGCATATGGTCAGAGAAACGCTATGCCAAATAATTACACTTGATGTTTAGCTATGTCATTATACCAACTAAAAGGAAAACATGGGTAAAAACAGGAAGTGCCCCAGACCTCGACATTACAGAGACATTATAGACAAGTTAAGTAATGCTCCATGCTTTCCTACTAGCAAATATATTACTGGGAAAAAAAAAAAAAGAAAAAAAAAAAGAAAAAAAAGAAGAAAAGCAAAACCAGTCATTTTAGAACCTGCTCATGTCTCTGCAAAAATGCTCCTGGAAACTGCAGATCAATGACTTGTAGAAGAATCAGCCAGATCTACTTCCTTAGCCTCTGAATGGACTAAAATCAAAACAGTGCTTGGGAGACTTTCAGGGTGTAAGTAACCTTCATGGAGATACAACACTAAACAATCGAGAGAACAGCTCTCCTGCCCTGGACATCCTGCTGTATTCCTACAACTATTAGAAAAGGTGTGCATTTACTCCAGAAAGTAGAGTCAAACATCTTAAAAAAAATAAAAATGTTTTTGTGTGTGAAATCTTAACACAACATATGTGCTAAGCAACTGGTACTCACTTCTGATTCTTTTTCCTGAAATCGACAGTAGTTTTCCTATGAGAAGGATCAGCCTGAAGTTTGAACAAAATTGATGACCGTATTTCTGCTCACAGAGGGAGGAGATGGAAGGTCCAGGAGAGGGGGTATGGACAGATGACATACCAACAGATTTCCCTAAAAATTTTTATGATTATTTTTTTTCCCCTGACTTGAGCACTTGAACTTGTTAATAGAGCATTTCGGGCTCAAAAGTAAAATCATTTCTTTCAAAAAAATTGAAGTCTTATTTTGTTTATGACCTCTAATTTTTAAGCAAATAAGTCTGAGTAACCACTAATGATTTGGAAGCCACACAAGTCTTACAGATAGTAACTATTCTACATATAGGCTCTTTTTTTTCTTTTTTTTTTAGCTGTCATGTCTGTGAGATACAATCACCAGAGCTACTACAGGAATATTGACTTTTTTACCCAAATTCAGCATCTTACCCAAATTCACCTCTTAAGAAGACCCAAAAGCTTTGAGCAAATCTGTAATTCTTGCAGTGTGATATTTTTATATGGTATCTCCATTTACTTCAGACCAAGATGGCATAAATCTTAAGATGAACCTGAATACAACACTCACTTTTTCACCATACCAGGATGCATGTAGTTCTGCCTTGGACTAGACCTACAAGAGGAATCACCAGATAACAATAAAGGTACAAATGAGTAGTCTACAAGGTGATCAGATAATCTTTTTTTTCCTGAAGTTCCAGTGTAAAAGCGCTACTAATGTTCTGTTGATACCTCATTTAAATAAAGTGCCATTTAAATGCTTGCATCTGTCAGGGACATTAAAAATAGTAAGAAGCGTCAAGAGAGGTCATCAATAAAACTATTTTATCATGGGAGCATTTTCTTAAAAAAACACAGCTTACAAGCATAACTTCTAAGATGATACCATTTCTTCTTCAAAAACATTTGACAAACAATGAAAACCATATGGGGACAATAATACATTTGAACATTAAACAGCATATCCATAAAGCAATTATCTATGTAGATAGTTAAATCAAACTATTAAAGTGGTAAGAGAGATCTAAAGAGTTAAAGCGATGACAAACATTTGATAAATACTTCAGTAATTGCTTACTGGACAGAGATTAAAGAACATTTAAGAATCCTAGTAGTTCTTTATAAATATAAGATAAAAGGGTTGAAGGCATATGTTAAGTATCTATGTAAAATGTTAGCTTTATCTATAAGGGAATTCTGATAATGATTTAAGCAGGAAGGAAATGGGTTCCTGTAAGACCTATCTGGTTAAAACTTCATGATTTGGCATGAAGGTATCTTTCTGATGCAAACAAGTACAAGCTTTCACTTATTAAGCACGGAAACGAGGCCTTGTGACTGGAATGTGGATAATAAGGTGAGGCTGCTTTGACATCAGATTTTCATGAAATATCAATAAAGGTGCTACGACAATTAGGGGTTTTGACAGAAGATTTGAGGGACTTGTGATCCTAGCAGTGTTGTTGATATGATAGGTGAACTACTTAGTTTAATAATGGAAAGATACTCTAAATAAGTCATAATATATACATAGAAAATTTGCATTTACTGTAGTAAAGTCATCTTATTCTACCAAAGTAATATATATTAGCTTTTTTTTTTAAAATATCTCCTTCATATTTCTAAGCATAGATTTGACTTTGAATAAGAAAGAATATTACCTGTACACATCTTGATTTCTGCCTGCAACTTAATTTCAGTGTGACAGAGCAGAACCAACCTTGGGAGAAAAAATTAAAAAAAAAAAAAGTAATAAAATATACCAAACAAAGCAACAGAGATATGAAGTTTTATTCCTGGAATCAGTCCTAGCAAGGAAATTTGTCTGATGTGGAGAAGTACATAGCTTCAGTGCTGGGAATTTTTCAGGTTGAAAATGTGGTAGTGGTTTCTATTCTCAGTAATATATTCATCCAGCTGTTCTAAGGAATACTTTAGAGTACTATAGCTGCTACATTTGACTAAATCAGTGTAAATACGGAAGTAATAGAACATCTCCCTAATGGAAAAAGCTACAATCCAAAGATTTGATCTAGTATCTAAATAAAGATATCTCACAAAATAATTAGCTACCTAGACTTCTGGAATTTATCCAGCACTGTAGCTTTCCAGGGAGAGATCAAATAATCTTGCTGATTTTTTAATCTTTCCTTCTTATGGTTATTAATTGCTCATAATTGACTATTGTATTAAGATCCTATTTGATCAGTATCTTTATTGTTTATTATCCTAGTTTACCTCCCTAGATGAGAGAGCATGAGGTACTGTTAGCCATTTTCTCCTCTACCCATTGTAGTGAATCTTACCTTTATTTACTGGATTCAGTTGTGAGTGATTTGAAATGCATGCCGAACCTGATGTACAAACAAAATTTAGACTTAAGTCACGTCCCTACCATGGCCATGCTCATGTGTTGATGCATGAGATATTCTCCAGAGGTAGAGATATAAAAATAGAACCAGTGCAATGCCACAAGTTTTCAACTTCTGGATCATAGGTCTAGGTGCCTGCACAGCTCCAGAAACCTCAGTCGGGGGCACTGTGAGAAGTCTGCATGGAGCCTCACACATATTCAGACCCTTTGAGGAGCCTACAGGTTTTTTTAAAAATCAAATTGTGCTTTAGAAAGTGAGTAAATCTCTTGAGAGGGATCCTTGAAATCTAAAATTCCTTTTTTTTTTTTTTTTTTAAGAATTTATTAGCAAATTTTAGCAAAATTTCCAACATTCTAAAAGGTAGAATCTTCAAATTAAAGATACAATCACAATAAACACTAGTTTAGCAGCATACGGAGAGAGATACGAGTTTTCTCCTCTTTATATTACTTTCAACACTATTCCTCTCCTTTCTCTCTTTCTCCACATTAAGTGTATAGTAACAGCCTTCTATATTTTACTGTTAGGATTTAAATCTACCTTTTTGTTGCTCCTCCTTCCTTTATTTTAGTATGATCCCTCTAGAAAATGTACTATAACTAATTTCAACCGGTGTATTTTCCATTTCACAAACACAACTTTTGCTTCCCTATGATTTCATCACCTTAGCTCCTTCTTGCCATAACTTTTCAGGTCTCCCAGCATTTCCATCACAGCAAATAATCTTCCTCATCTCCCTATATCAGTGAAGCACATCTCACCAGGACCAGTTTATTTCTTGCCTTTCCCCTACAGTGACTCTGAAACGTGAGGGCCAGCTCCAGAGCAATCAGGGTGATCCAGTGCCCTCCCTCTTTAACCAGTCCCATGCCCCAGCCCTCAACAAGAATAGATGGTCTGGGGACAACGACCAGGTCGGCCACAGCCTCCCAGGCCCTGGCAGGACCCTTGAGCTAAAGGCAGAAAGCCTCTGACAAGCTTTTCATGGGTTTCAAACACAGCTCTTTTTCACATTAAAAAATAATAATAATCACAAAATCATATAAATTGGAGCTGGAGAAGATACTTAAAATCCATCAACTTTCCACATACTAACATTTTTTTTTCAAACCTTGTTTGAGGAAACTATCGAGTTTTTCACTAGAGTTTGTCTCAGGGCATTAAAAGTGTTACATACGATGCCTTGCCTCCAATAATGCTAAGAGATGACCCTAAATTAAAATTCGAAGTCAGTATTGTCATGGGATACATGCAGAATTAGCTGAATAAATACTGACAAATTATAGGAAAAAAAAATATACGAATAAAATATCACTTGTCACTGCCAGCCTTACTGTCATAGATGCTGTTTTCAGAATGGACTGGATTGAAACACCAGGTTAACCAAATGACCTAGATAGTTACATAGTTAACCATTTTTTAACAACAGTTACCCATTTTTTAACTGAATTAATTAAGAAGGAAGTTGCTGCAATGCACCTCTAAGAGGACTACAAAAAAGCTGCTTTAAAAGTAACATTGAGAACAAACCAGCAACACTAAGACATTTCAAGCTGTTAACATGTTCAGCTCTTCATGCCACTTTGTGTAGAGAGGGAAACCCCTCCTTCAACGATTAAAAAGTTCCCAATTCTTTCCTCTGACAAAACAAACTTTTCATTCAGATTTATTATCCCCTCCTAAGGTTCTAGCTCTTAAATTCCTGCTTTGTGTGTTATCTAAGTTCAAATACATCCAATCATTTCCTACCCTCTTCTTTTCATTATAAACTGCGTTACCTGCCACTTCAGTCTGTCTCTTTCCCCAGCCCAAAAAAAAGTTTCAGTATTTCTGCCCCTGCCATCTTTGGAGCTTCCCAGTGTCAAGCTGCCAACACACTGGTGCATATCATCTGACAGCATTTTGTCATAAGGAAAAACCTGTTTAAACAACTGTGTAGGTTTTATAAGTTGTCTGCTTCTATAAATACAATAAATCAAACAGAAAATCAAAAGGAGTACCTCAAAGTGATCTCCAACTCTGAAGGACAGTCCCTCAGTCTGCTGGTTAATGACCCAAAAGCAGAAAGACCAACGCTGCCAGAGCTGAAGATGTGCATTGTTCCATGCGGGATTGCAATCTAAACTGCATTTAAGAAGGAACAAGCACAGTATTGTTGTTATAACACTTTTCCATGTGCACAGACAGTGTAAAATCTGCTGTTTAAGTAATAACTACCAGGACACAAGTACACTGAAGGAAAAAAACTACAGAATCAGTTTGAGAAGGTAATTCTGTTTACACGGACCACAGTGTTTGTCTCAGGTTTGTGAATAATGTAGCTGCATACAGCTGATGGAGTGGTATTTTTAAACCTTGGCTTCAAATACCAGATTATGTTTATAGCCATTCTTTTTTTTTTTTCTTGCTTGCAGCAATAGCCTGACATAAGCAGAGGCTAATGGCATAGGTTATTTATATAGTGATCCCACAGACCTTGGATGTTCAAGCAAGTTCCATTAGTTCAGTCAAATCCCAAGATAGTAATGCTGCATAATGCCATGTCACCATGTCACAGGGTGTAAAGTCACAAAAACTCCATTTATGGAAGTGCTCACTCCCAGGACTTAACTCTCAGTTAAGTCAACGTCAGCATTTCCTTCCCAGACATAAGGGCCTTGAGCATGTTCTCCCTCATGGGCATTTGCTCATGGGGGTTCAGGGCCCACTTAGACCACACAGCCCAGAGCAGTCCATCCCACCAGAGCCATGGGGACAGGCTCCCCAAGAGAGCTATGTGAACCCTGATGCTTGTAGCTGTTTTCGGCTGAGGCTCCCATGCTTGGTCCCTGCCCGAGCTGCAGCCCAACGGCATCACCGCTCTGCCCAGCCATGGCCACCATCAATACAGACCCATCCACAGGCCCACAGTCCAGCATAGCCTCAGGGAGGTGCCTGATGCCCCTTGGCCTCCCAACCGACCCTGCTTCCCTGGCTGGGACCTTGGGACAGGCCCTGCCCTGATGCCCCTGCCATGGAGATGGTCTGCTGCTCCTGGCCCCCAGTGCACCACAACACCAGGAGGCCCCATGTTCACAGACACACAACAGTCCTGGCTCAGTTTTGTTTTGTTTTTAAACTTATATACTCAACAAAATTAAAGCCTGTCTGTTTTATGTCATAGCAAGCCCTGATGAGCAAATACTTACCAGCCAAAATCACCTCAGTTCAATCAAATTATTTAAAACATCAGTTATCAGTACTGCAAATTAGATTAGTAACTGACTAGAGTGAATGCAGTCAAGTTTTGAATTAGGAAACTGAATAATACAAGGGGATGAAAACTTCTCAGACACTTTTCTGAAAACTAGTCAAAGGGTTTGGTTTTTTGGGAGGGTGGGGTGTTTCTACTTTTAAAAACTATTTCACAGAATCAATGTATTTTGATAACAAGTACTAATGAGAGTGATTGAAGAACAGCCAGTGACCCGACACCCCAGGTATTCATCTGTGGGGCAGGAGGTAGCCAGCCTCAAATCCTTCCGTAGCTTGCTTTAGGCCAGGGACAAAAGACATGACAACCTCAAGTCCCAGGCTGGAATTTAGGACTATGCCGAGGAGTCACTGTCTCTTGTTCTGTCCCAGTGAGCAAGTAGCAGCAATAACTCAGGCAAACCCTCTCAGGTTGGTGCCAAACACCAAGCTACAGCAGGTGAGACCCTTGCTATCAGAAATATGCCACTGTCAGGCAGTTCAAGCATAGCACACTTAAATGGCTGGATGTTTTCTGGGCTCCAGTATTGCTCTCTACAAAAGGGAAGAAATTTCTCTGTGGCAGCAATCTATATTAAGAAACCCAGTATGGGAACAATAGACATTGTGATGCGTGGAGGCAACGTTGTGACCTTCTCTAGAGTGACTTTCTCCTGCACCTTCCCTGCTGTATACACTGCAGAAGCTGGCTCAGGAATTCAGCCACATTGAGGACTTTCCTTTCTGCTGGAGGATGTGAGACCACATCAGGTTTAGGAAAAGGCAATGGATTTGGGGAGACAGAAGACTGGCAGGAATTAGGCACCAGAGCTGGGCATCCTGGTCTGGGAAAAAGAAAGGAATGCAACAAGGCATGGCCTGCAAGGAAAATTTTGATGAGTGATCTTTTAGAGAGTGTGGAATTCTGGCCAGCAGCGGTATACCTGCTGGTGCCATGTGCTGCTTCTCTAATTCTTCTGATCACTCAAGCTGCTTTTTCTCATGCTGTTGCCACAGAAGAGTCTGTGTGAGCACCTGGCACAGAACAAAGCCCCCTGCTCATAAAAGCTGCTGCATCTATAATCCTACTGCGCTGTAAATTATTTTGACCTCCAAACAGAACATGTCACGGGTTAGCAGATGCCCTGTAAACTATTTCCTTCCCTCTTCCATCCTGTTTAGGTCTAGACATATACATCAAGCCTGCAGATTAAACATTGTAGAAATGTTGCTGAATGCCACAACATGCTTTGGAATGAAAAGCAATCGCTATTTACCTGCCATGCTGCCAGCCTCCTGCTGTATTTACAGCAGGTCTCTCTCTGCATCACCATGTCACAGAAGGAAGGGAAGACAGACCCCAATGAGGGCAAATTTCAAATATACTTTTCCACTGTGCAGTGCAGTACATTTTACCTGTGGTTTTAACCCACAAATTTTATTCCACTGTTACGTGTTTAAAACACAGTTAGATTTGGTTCTATGTGCTTGCGAATGTTCTTTATTTTCCCTTCCTTTCTGCTTCTCCCAAGAGATAACTGAATACAAGGTAAATGGCAGCACTATCATTTATTTCTTTCAGTGGCAGATATGCAGACCAATCCTACCCTATGCTATAAACAACGAAAATCAGAAGGTCATCTGTTCCACATTGTAATAATGCACAGAGACTTTTTGTCCTCACAGGAATTCGATGTTTTGAAATGGATTTTAAGTGTAAGGTCTGAATTCATTAAGCCTAAGACATTGAGTTCAAAGGAGAAGAAAAAGTAATTTATTTAATTATAATCCAGTCTTCCTGTTTCCTTGCTGTTATTACGTTGAAAGAGGAATCAGGGGGCTTTTTGCTCCTAGTCTGCACGGATTTCTTGAGTAAAATAGTATTACAAACCTTATTAGGCTGACAAAGAACTCCATTAAAATGATGCTAAGGATCCTAATTAAAATTATGCGGGGTGAATTAATTGGTCTGGCAGCTACCTTTACAGAAGCAAGCCACAATCAGCTACAGATACATCTGCTTAGCAACTGTGACCCTACCTGTCTTGGGTAGACAGTCCTTCACCAAGTAAGAGTGGCCTAGAAAAGCAAATAGAAAAAGTTCATTACTATTTTTGGAGTAAATTCAATGATCACACACACATGCTACTTGAAAGGAACTTTCCTTAATAAACGCATACAAATCAGTCTTCCACTATGAAAAGTGGGTTGGAAGGGTTTGCTGTTTTTTTAGTAACAGGAGGAAATAAAAAAATGCTGTACTTATCAGATGTCCCCATAAGTTTCCAGGGAAGCAGTTCTAGTTGTAATGTCAAATACTAACAGATTAGTTTTGCACTCCAGAGAAAGTTTGAAGTACAGGAGTAAGCCAAAAGCTGACTCAATCCATGCTTCAAAGCATTGCACTCTCCCATCTGCAATCTTCCCCTCAATTTTGCATTGCACAGCCTGTTTTGGCATAGACCCCTGCCTATAATCACAAATTAAATCCCAAAATAGCCAACATTTGCACCACAGGCAACAACTTTGAAGCTTCATCTGTGTCTTTTTTTACCTCCATAAATGCATATATATGAAAAGAAAAAGAGCAACTCGTTGGAAGTTCTCTCACTGTAAACACAGTGCACATTTTTTCTGTTCATGTTGCATCTTTCTATTTTGGCCCAGCTTAGAAACCTCTGCATTCCAAAATAGTAAATCCTCCTTGTGGGAGTTCTGGGTAGAGAGAAGAGCTTGAACAGTTCTCTGGTTTGATTGTTACAGGGGTTATTTTCTAGGGAAGCATAACAGTATTTTGTGTTTGTATATCTTTATAGAATACAGACAGTTTTTAATGAAAGCTCAAGGACTTTTTGAAGCAATTCATGCATGGTTACCAAGAATTAAAATGTAAGTAATGCATGAAACCCTCTTTTTTGTTATAAACTGGAAACTATTAAATTCCAATTTTCCATGCATTCAGTGTAAGCAACTTGTACCACAGGGAACCAAATGTATTCAGCTTTGCACTCCAGTACCAGAAGCTACAGAACAGATAATGAAGAGAGGCAGAAGGAAAACTGAAAAATCAGAGTAAATCCATTTGCAGATACATATAAAAAACTGATTTCTTTCAAGAACACGTAGGAATCCTTATTATTAATATGGTACAGTGGGATGAAATCTGTATTTGACTAATCACAAGAGATGCTTTTGATCCATAGTCCAAGCTGTCTAGTAATAGAATAGTTTGCAGCAAGGAACAAACAGCTGATAATAGATAACTCAAACAGCTTCTGTCCCTAGTTATACTATCCTGTATCTTCATGCTCACATACTTGCACTTTTTTTCATGTAACTGTCACGGACTCAAATAAAACCTGTGTTCTGCTAATCATCTGTCACTTTCAAACAGAAAAGAAGCTCCACAGTCACCAGGAGTATAAAACAGCTCAAATTTTACTGTAAAGCATGTGTGTGTTATTGATAAAATCATGTATCTGAAATAAAATTATTTTAATACCCAAGTAAATTTACCAGAAAAGGCATGCATAGAAATGACATGAATATTTCCTCTTCCCTTTCTCTTCATACATTTATATTTTTTACACAGCATCCTTTATGCAGTAATACTACTTTAAGCACGAGAAAGCCCAATTAGTATCTCAGCAAAACAAAACAAAGTTGCTTTAATAGGAAAAACCTGTGACTCCTAGAGAGCAAGCTGTATTCAGTACTTCCAAATCAAAGTCCCAACATTCAACAAGGTAGTCAGACATTGCATAAGTGATTAAGAATGGGACCCAGGTAATGTAATACAAACATAATTCACAATAAATTTAAATGCCAGGACGTCAAGTATAAATTAGAGAAGACAGAGAAAGCTAAGCTCAGCCCTGTTTTAACTGCACTGACTTCAAGCACCTCTCTGAGGAATAGGACATACGCAGGCACAGCATTTGAAATGTGCCTATATTTCAAGCTGTCTTATCTTTTTTTCTTCTTACACCTTTAAGCCTTCTGATGCTATTATTTAAGAAAAGAAGACGACTGGCTCATTTGATATTAAGGAACATAAAGAAATGTTCTAACAAAGTTAGAACAGAAAAAATCTATAGATTTTAATACAGTCTGTAGTCCCCATTTCACCTTCTTGTAGGTTTTTCTTTCTTATAAGAAAGATGTCGAAAACTGAAAATCACAGAACTTTTAGGTCAGACAATACAGTATTTTAAGAACATGTGTGTGCTTCAGTCAGTTCCTAGCAAAGTACAAGTACAAATAGAAATGAATCTTTATGCAGGTACCTGAATATGGACATTGTAAACAAAATATAAAAATGCATTGCAGGCTACTGGTGGATGAGCACAGAATTTTTAACTACTTATTTGTCTTGTGTGGGAGTACAATAGATGCCATGTAACATTAGGACATTTAGATAACCTCATGCCCAAGTTTTTCATATCCATGATCTGGGTATAATAACGTACTGCTGGAGACACATGTTCCAAAGTGTCCATTTGTCAAATAACAGGCAGTCTATCAGTGTATTTATAATCCCCTCATGACATACCTGTAAGTAAGTTTACAGAGGGAAATGTCAGTAGAAGGAAGACACCAATTAGGACAGAACTGTAAGGCAGAACAGAGACTAAAAAACATGGGAAGAACATATGATCCCAGAGGTCACACATTAGCAAGATGTTAACAGGGGCTACAAAACGCAAGAAGGCTATACCTTATTAATGAAAATGTCCATGAATAAGTAGAAGAGACATCATTCTCTTCTGGAAGGGGAGGGAGAAGGCATCATTTTCCAGAGCTTTCCTGAAATGCTATACCATTGAGCAACAATTAGTGATGCTACTTAAACTGCTTTTCTCAGAAAGCTTGAAGAAATGCAGTGGGGGATTTTTTGATTTTACTCTCCAGTAAGTTACAAGTTACATGCATTAATTCATGAAACAATTTGCTTGAAGTCTTGTTGTATACACAGTTAATGCATTTTATTTTTTTCATATTATGTCACTTCCTACAAACGGAGATTACATGCAATCCATGCTCAAAAACCAAAGAAAACTCGCATTCTTTCTACTAGCAAGCAAGCTTGCTCCCTCTTTCACATAAAAAAAGTCACCTCGAGCAGAACTAACTAAAAAGAATTAGAATTACATTTAAGAGAAGGCAGTCATTTGAGCTCTGTCATATTTTACAATACAAAGCCAGAAAAAGACCGTAACATTAGAGTATGGTAGCTTTAATTAACATTCAACAAAGGAAAATATTTTTTCCTGTATATATGGGGTGTTTTCTTCTTAATTTATAGAAATCATTACATTATTAAATTATTGAGAGAAAGAATTAAGTTGGATATCAAGGACAAATTAGTTTCCAAATATGTCTCTATACTTCTGCTAAAGAGATGTAGTACAAATACATCAGGACAGTTTAAATACTTTGGCCAAAAAATCCTGTGTGGAACATATTTGCTTTTAGTAAATTTACACTTCTGTGGTAAACTCCTTTTATTGGTCATCATTAAAGGCTGCTGGTTTACTTAGTGTGGTGATCTAATATAAAGTCATTTTAGCCACAGGTCACATAAATCACACAGGCCACCCAACACATAAATACAAAGAAAAGCTGGTAGAAAGACAAAAATATCCTTAGAAACATATATTATATTTAACTAAAAGTTTTCAAATCAACTATCATGTGAAACCTTTGGTTTAACGGTTAATTTGAAATATCTATAAAATCATGTAAAAGTATCAAGGTTATACTTTTGCTTTTATCAAGATAATCACTCAAGAGTTGAATTTATTTCATTTAAGTAATGATTCTAGACAACAGCTTCACTCTTCTATTTATAAGGTCTGTTCCTCTATTCACAGCAATGAACAAGGTCTTGGAATCCAATCCTTTGTACCTGAAGTCAGATCTTTCATGAGACACTTCTGTTTTCCTCTCTTGTAAAGACCAGCTTCTATAACTCCAGTCACAAGCACCATTTTTTTTTATTAACTGAAAAGAAAGGCTGCAAATTAAAGATAGTAATTTCAGTTTGGGTTTTTTTTTGTATTTTCAGGGACTATGCTGTTCAAGAGAGTCACTTACCATTAAAAAGTATTTCTTACCCTCAGCTTCTGAAATTCAGTAGCTTTCCTGATATAAAATACATTGTTCCAAATGCCTTTGAGAAATTTGGTAGCAATTTTCTGGGATCTCTTTTGAGAGAATAAGATGTGTGTGCATGAAGTATGCATATGTATACTATGGAGAAACGGATAAAGGCCT
The DNA here is from genome assembly GCF_001431845.1 of Calidris pugnax. Taxonomy (NCBI): domain Eukaryota; kingdom Metazoa; phylum Chordata; class Aves; order Charadriiformes; family Scolopacidae; genus Calidris; species Calidris pugnax. Next base: position 5,443,275 of record NW_015090885.1, read on the forward strand.
GAAATTTTTCCTGTTTATGAACTTAATCTCATATGTTCAGGTTGACTATGTTACAGTAGAATGTTATTGCTCTCAAATCTCCAAGTTTTCAGTCAATAAAACAGCAGAGATGAATGTGAATAGTGGTATTTGAAGACATCACAAAGACACTGTAAATTAACTCTTGCCAAGAAAGACAAAGTAAATAACTCCAGAATATTTAGTGCTTCTGCATACATGTACAAATTTACAAACTCTTCACAAAAGGGTTATTTACTTTCTGGGTTTAAATAATGCTTATGAAGTGTTTGCATAGTAATTCTTACACCAAGACAACAGATAATGTTTCACTTCTATAGGTATCTAGTAGTTATTCTAATATCTAACTCTCCAAATTGGTATTTTCCACAGTGACCAATCAAGGAATATATAAGGTGCAAGAAAATACTGTTAAACTGTTCTTCTTTGGAGGCTGATATAAAGTTTCCAAAGCCATCCAGAAAGCAAGTCTTGGTTTCCAACATCAGTTTTGGATCAACTGTTACATAATTTCTATGGTGTTATATAGGGGCTTTGTGCAGCCTATAGGGCACATGAAAAAAAAAAAAGGTGAAGAGGGGTTAAGACTTCTTTTAAGCCATCCAAAGTTAACTAGATATGAGTGGAACTATTACTTGCTTTCAGGTGGCTGATATGACTAGCCATGGATATTTTTGGAGCTACTGTTCAGTATTGTAGATTTTGGTTCATATTGAATTCTCAGATGGGCTGTTGCTTGCTAGAAATCTTTTCTCATTTTCAATATACAAAGCCTGCATGCTTGGAACCGGTAATGGTATTTTAGAAAAAACCCAAACAAACAAAAAAAAACCCCACCCCAAAAACCCAGGTAAGAGCCTTAAACCAGCAGGTGCCAAATCTGCAGCTCAGAGATAAATTAGACATTCGTGCTTGCTTTAAAAATAAGGTAGGTTTTAATTTTCCTCCCACAAGTTGGCATGAATATTTGAAGACTTCAAAAAACAAAACCAAAAACTAGTCAAACCCTTAAATTTCACAGCAATCAGATCAAGATCTTGACCATATTAGAATGCAAGGGACATACTGGTTAAAAGGCATAAGGGATATACCAGACAGCCAAACTTGAGGAAAATAGCTGAAACGTAAATCCTCTTAAAGCTTCCAGGTCCCAGAAGGTATTCAGGTAGCATAGCAAGGGGAGTCAATGGGATCAGACAGACTGCACAACAGACAACTCTGTTATAACATATAATTTCACACAGCTAGCATTGGCATTGAATAGTTATATCTTAGCCTATCTTGCAGAACAAAAAAAAAAAAAAAAAAAAAAAAAAAAAAAAAAAAAAAAAAAAATCATACATGAGAGATGGTAGCTTTACCATTCTGGCCCCTAGAATTGCTTTTCCTTCTGTCCAGACTATATTCTGGGCCAGAAGAATGTCCTGAATTGTCATTCTTCATTTAAATAGCAGGCAGGAGATAATTATGCTGCCCAGCAAGCCCTTCTGAGCAACACAGTTTTTAACGTCTTCAAAAACAAGTGCTGTGTAACAAAATTACCTTCTTCTGGTATGAGAAGAATCAAGCTGTTTGAACCATGAGAAAAGTCAAGCCTCAATATCATTACCTATAGGGTGACAGCAGTGAAGTAGAAAAAAAAAATTAAAGAGAATACCAGAAAAGTGCAAAGCGTAGCAAATGTGCAAAGATATTTTTGGATCATCCTCCCATTTTTGTAATTCAATAGTATTTGTGATAAGAACATCACAAATTGGCTTTCAATTCAAAAGCTTTTTTCAGCTTTTGTATTTTTCACATTAGCAGAGTCATGAACACAGCTGTCTACAGATTTTATTATAAATTAAACATACACAAACTTAAAGAAATAGTGCAACTTTCAAAAAGACAACTACTTCCACTATAATTTACAGTAATAAAATACTAATTATAAAGTGTCATTGTCATAAAGACACTTCAATAAAAATATTCACAGTAGGGTTAACAGTGTGACCCTGATGAAAAGAAAATAAATTCAGAGACTAATTCATATTGACCAGAATGAAATGTATCCCAAGGTGCTGTTTGTCTTGCACTAAGTGGCTCATGGAAAGTTTTCAGCCTTTTTCAAACATTTCCTGCCAACCAACACGAATTTCCTCTCGGACTCCTAAGGATAACCGAATCAATGCAAATGCAGCCTAGGAGTCAGTGAAGGATTCTACTGTCTTGTTGCCTCAGAGAGAAGCCAAGATGAGCCCTATGGTTCTGCTTTCCTTTGGCGTGCTGCTACCTAGCTGCAGTCTGTCCAGAAGCAAGAGCACAAAGGAACATATATGCACCACTGAGATGCATGAACATGTTCTGCTGCGTTGGCTTGCTGCATACCTGGCAACAGCAGGAGCAGAGGTGAGAGCAGAGATGGCTTGTTCCAATGGATATTTACCTGAACTTTCAAAGCACTGTCCTGTCCTGCCCCAGTAGAAAATAGAGCAGCATGACAGGGGAAAGAAATAAATGAAAATGATACAAAGGAATCAGTGTTGAGAATGTCCCTCATTAAATGCTCTGTTTGCAGGCAGTTTTCCTAAGTATAAGGGCTATGTATAATCAATACTGTCTTTAAACATTTATGTCTTTTCACCTTTAGCTGCAGTTTTTATTCTTGCCAGGTTTATCTCTGCTAGTCCCAAAAGAAATGCAGAGGTGGCAAGCCTAATTCAAGTTTCATGAAACTGATCGGTCAAATAGTGTCTGCAGACCTTATGCAGGTGCCCCCACTACTGAGAGAAAAAGCTCCCATATGAGCTAGCACTTTAAAAATCACCAGAGAATCCCAGTGGAAGAAATACCTCCCCCAAAATTATAATTTGGAGTCTGCAATTGCCAATTTCCTAATTTCTGGCGCTCGGACTTGTACTTGGTAACAGAGACAGAGAGTTGCAACACAGCATTCTGACACACTATCTGAACACTAGCAATTGGTATTTCCCAATGCACACCTCTATTCCCCTCATTACTGCAACAGTATAGTAACACCGTAAGCCATCCTCCATCACCTTCTATGAAGGCATCATCTGCAATTACATTACTAATTCAATAGAAAGCAGGTGGTAACTTCAAAGTTAATGAGAATGGAACAAAAGTAATGTTTTGTTTTCAGATTAAGAAATCCCTAGAGAAATGACAGCTTCATAAAATCACTTACAAAACCAGAGTCTGCCACTCTGAAGCAATAGTCCAAAACCTGAGCACAATTGCATTACCTTGTTGACTATTCCCACAAAGCACTGGTTCAAACGGCAATCAAATAATCAAAAGCTAAATGCAATGGGTGTCATCTTCATATCTCAAAAGAAAATGAGGTTCTAGGAAATAATGTTTATTAAAAAAAAGTTTTGGAAGAGGAAATTCTGAACAAACCTTAGTCCTTCAGCAGGTATTTTCTCTCACTAATACTTTGGAGTTTTGTGGTTTTAGCAAGGTTATCTTTTCAGTGCTCTCATTTCTTTCTTGCTGGCCTTAGAAAGTTCATTGTTATAGAGCTCTTGAATCTGTTTGGTCACATGGAAAGGTATTGAGCCTTCATCAGAAGCTGTTTCCAAACATGATATCAAAATACACTGGAAAGCAGAGTACCAAACCCAGTTTTAAGAGACAGAAGTTCCACTGCACCTTTTCACAGTGGGACCTAAAAAGATACTGTACTAAGTACATAACTCTTTTTATACTTGCCTGACCCAAGAAACTCTAGAGTTAATAAGAAGCCCCACTTATTTCTATTGACTTGAGAGTAATCATACCACTATTCTATTAGAATATACCCTAAAAACTCATAGAATTTTAGTTTCCTAATTTTTTAAAGGAGCAAGCCTTTGTGTCAAGCAAAAAAACAACTACTGGAATGTATAAAAAAAAATAATCAGACAAAGCAAGAGAAACAAGCCACAATTTAATAGACATAGCAACTATTAGAAACAAAAATACACTATACATGAAATTAATCCTGAAGTCTCTAACTTCAGTTATTTCAAAATTATTTACTTTCACTGCAGTTTTTATGCCTTGTGCTTATCTTATGGGCTGTTATTTAGGGTGGAGGGAAGAAAGAAGAGAGAAAAATTAACTTCTATTCTGAGAAGCACTTAGATTGCAATGAAGTAATACTAATTAATGGCATAATGATCTAATGTCGCATAACATGTAACATTATTACAGTGAACTTTTAGCCTAATAAATAAAAATACGTAAAACACGTAAAACAGCAAACAAAGGTAGGCAGAAGGCAGCTGTTCAAACTGCAAAGGTGTTATATGAAAGTCAAATCTTACTTCTGTTGACAGTGTTAAGATAGCTTTGACAAATTGCAAGTACTAAAGACCCCAGTTTTATAGCCACTTTGAAAAATGGCTTCTCTGAAAGTGTAAGACAGACAAACTACATACTTCATTCACCCTAAAATGAGCCAGAACAAACTAGATGTCTGTTGAATTGCCAACAGCATTCCCTGAAGCTTCCTCAGGACCTCAGTGATATGCTCTTTGCTCATGCTGGTCCAAACTGGTCTTAGCCAAAAACAATCCTGGTCTGCCAATATGGATGGAACCTGCCCCCATGTTTTGCTTTAAGTTGAAATCCATACATAAAGAGAAATCTTACACTAATACATTTTCAAAGATTGGGCAAGCCAAAGAAACAGATGAAACACAGTTTTTCCTTCAGAGGCTGGAGTAAGCTCTTGGTAGCTGCAAGAACGATTCCATCCATTAGTCCTGCTGCTGCATTTGGACCTGCAACAGTGTTTCACACAAGATACGGACCTAAACTAAGGAGTAACACCGATGTCTCAAAAAAGTCTCTGAGGATGCACTGTTATTTTCATTTGCTTTAAAATATGGCATAATTATTATTCTCCAGTTAAACATAATCAGTGCTTTGTTCTCAGTACAAACAGACCACATATTTAGAACAGCCAGTTCTTGCGTGCTGCTGTCAGCTGACATGATCAAACACAGTATTAACTATCCTTTTTATATGCTGACTAAAGGGGAATAGCAGAACTTTTATATTCTACGGCTTCAGACACCGTGAAACAGTGCAGAAATGGCTGCAGTGAAAGGCTGCCATAGAGAATAGCCTGTGTCAGCAATCTCCAAAAAGTCTTATTACCTTTCCCAAGGTCTGCATGTGTTTAGGATTGGCAGAAAGTTCCAGCATTTCCTCTAGATTAGATCCAGAAATTGTCTTCCACACATGGAAGCTCCTCAACCTCCTGGCTGCTTACTGCTCTTGTCTCAAAAAACAATTAACATCTTAAGGAAAGCTCCTTAATTCACCTCTTGCTGACAGTTCAGCAACACAGCAACATCCACTGCTCCAAGGCTCTTGCCTTGTATCTATCCACATACTAAAATTAGCATAAGGTAACTATAGTATAAAAGACCAGAAAAACAGAACAAACTAGTACAACTTAGGCTTCATTTAGTATTTAAGTAGATCTATGGTCTATATACTGGTCCATACAATTTCTTGATCATGATTAATCATCAAGGTTGGAAAGCTATCAAGGTATCATCAAGGTAAGCAGGCTCCTGAAGACTGGTAGTCAAAGTGGCGATGGAGCACAGGTCTTGAGCTACTTGACTCTTCTTGTTTCCTCATCTCAACTTGTTTGCTGTGCAACAGCTCTCCAATGTCACATTATGCTCACAGTGGGTACATAGTGCCACAGAAAGGTTCCAGAGTCCTCACTTTCCTTTTTCTTTTTTTTTTGTAGTCAATCTTTCTCCCACTGTTCATTTATTCCATGACTTGTGTTATCTTCAGATTTAAATAGTTATAGAGAATAGAAGGCCTTTATCTTACACTTCTTCATAGAGCAGATTAAACACACACACAACAACATCCAACACCAAAAAAAGACTGATGCTCTCTAATCTTCTGATCTAATCATGCTTAAGCAGCAAAACTATAACTTCTCATGAAATCTAGCAGCACACTCTCTCTAACACTTCTTTACACAGTAAAATGTCACTGAATTTTGAGACAGTACTCTGTGCTTCAGATTTTGAAGATCAAGACTCAAAATAACTTTGCTCCAAAAACTCTGTGAAAAGCCTTTCTACTCTGCCAGTGAAAATAGGCTCTCAGAGAAGATCCAGCAGGCTAGATTCCATTATTTCAAGCTTTTTAGAAAGAGATTTAGATGTGTTACCTTCTTGTCCCAATAACTCAGATATATGGCTGGTCTCTAGAGTAGGTACAGGGTTACTGTGTATGCAGCTTGGCTCATCACAAAACTACTCTGTAGTAGCAGAACTTTTGACAGATGTTCAGCAGAACATCAGAGCATGATGTTACAGACTGCTCCATTAGACAAAAAATGGACAAGGCAAGTCCAAACAGAAAAAGAAAAGAGATAACACTTTGAGAAAGTTAAAAATCAGCATTTTTACTTTCAGCCTGGCTCTTTTTAAATGAGCTGCTAAGTGAACCTCAGTGAATTTTGATATTCAGGCATAAACCTTTTCCCTTCTATTCATCTGGAGCAACATCTGGAGAATATTATTCTATTTTAAAAATAGGAAAAAACTGTAGGCTAATCAAAATGTGCATCTAATGATGAGAAGCAGTCACCTGCATGACATATACCCTATTAGTTTTACGATATAAGGCCTTCTAATTGTTCACACCATTATTGCACTGCCCCAGAATAAGACTCTTGCATCTCCTGTGAGTAAAGCACAATTTGGGAAGGTGAAGCTCTGCTGTGGCACTCATTTACACTGATATTTTTACATATAACTTCAATAATCAATGAAAGGTCATTCCAAAAAACTGAAAACAAAAGAAATCAGAGTAATTGAGTATTAATGGTTTGTCATGAAACAGTAGGAAAAGAGTCCTGAAAGGCATTTGCTACTGCACTTTTGGAGAGTTTCAAAGACAGACTAAAGTCAGTATTAGTCATGGATGAGCAACCATTCTCAAGTTGAATGTACCCCTGCATGAACTGGCTTAAACCCAATTCCCAGCTCAAGTTATAAAATCCTTTCAATACCTCAGTAAAGCAGCTCAACTTGATTCCGAAAAACCATTTTGCTGTACTTCAGCTTACATTTCAAACATTATAATGCCAGTTCCTAATGGCTGGAATAATGGTTTCAGTAATTTTATCAATAAGGAAGTGACCTCGCGTTTAAGACAACCAGTTCTTTATTCCATCACTTTTCATAATACACCCTTTTAGAGTATATTGCAAAAATACGGTGACAATTTACTGCTGCAATTTGAAAGCAATTGACTGATCATCATGGGAAGCAGGATGCAGTGGGTCTTGAAAGTCACGCATTTGGAGTCTTACACCATCTAAAGAAGATCAAATATCCCATGAAAGTTTATTTTATAACTTGTTCCACAGTAGGAAGGCATTAGATAATACAAGTCAAATATCATCCTTCACTGGTTTAGTTTATGTCCATGATCCTAATTATTCAGAAATACTTAACTTTTTTTTTTTTTTTTTATAAAACCACTGTCATGCAGAGGAAAGCTGCCATATTGCAGAGGAAATTGCTGTCATATTCTTACATTCACTTGAACAAATCCTCTCATGCAGATCATTATTATTTCAACCACACTTTGAAGAATTCTCACTCTCTGAACTTATCCCTTACAAGTTAATCAGTAAAACCAGAGTCCAAAGAAGCTGGCAAAATGAAGTTTAGTAAAAATCTCACAATAACAAGATTATCCATTAATCACTTTAGGTTAAAAACAGTATATGATAAGACCTTATGTTTATCACTTTTGCCACTTTTTTTTTTTTCCTCTTTTGTTCTTTTTGCCTAACTTATTTTTTTTTTTTTTTTTTATAAAACCACTGTCATGCAGAGGAAAGCTGCCATATTGCAGAGGAAATTGCTGTCATATTCTTACATTCACTTGAACAAATCCTCTCATGCAGATCATTATTATTTCAACCACACTTTGAAGAATTCTCACTCTCTGAACTTATCCCTTACAAGTTAATCAGTAAAACCAGAGTCCAAAAAAGCTGGCAAAATGAAGTTTAGTAAAAATCTCACAATAACAAGATTATCCATTAATCACTTTAGGTTAAAAACAGTATATGATAAGACCTTATGTTTATCACTTTTGCCACTTGAAACAGACCGAGGAGCAATCAAATTCCATGATATTTCCTGTCTCTTCAGCAAACAAGGAGCCCTGAATTCTGCTGATCCCACAAGACTGTTATTCACGCATCATACATGTGAACTCTTAGGAACATCATTGACACTGTTGCTGGCTGGCAGAGACAGGGTAGTGCTCTGAGACTGGGGAGACCTTGCTGAGCTCTGATTACCCCCTTCACATTTAGAAGCAGCTCCTTAGGGCTTTAATGACACACTTAGTTTTACAGGAGTCTTTAGAAAATTCAATTGTCATAATAAAAGTACCAGGGGAGAACAGAAGATTTTACAGTTCAGCAATACCCTATCCAAAATTGTTAACAGGCAATAGCTACCATTCATCTTGTGAAGGAAATACACAGAAAGGACAACTCGCTGACATATCTGCTGCTACAAGGAATGAAACAAAAGGAAACGAAGTCCATTAAAAAGAGAACAAAAAGAACATCTGATGCAAAATAACTGTATCTCATGTGCTTAACAAACAAGAAACAAACTATTAAAGTTTAGCCTATGCTGCCATCGATTTTTCTGCAAGAATGGCTACGACAACACGCATGTTGTCAAGATTTCCCCCAATATGGCTCAAGATGACAGATGAAAAAAAACTCATTCCAATTGAAAAAAAAAATAAAATTGTGTGTCATGTAGGGGCTCTGATACACAAGGCAAGGTTATCTAAGGCAAACTAATACCACTAAAACCACTGTTAATGATTATTTACATGCTAAAAAAATGTCCTATTTTTTTTTTCTTCCAGAAAGCTCTTGTCAAAACTCCAACAAAACCTCCTGTGGAATCAACATGGCAAAACATGTCATGAGAAAATGACTAAGCAGTTATCAAACTGATGCTTGGTAGCAATAAAGGTGGTCAGCTCTCATCAGTTAACACACATCACTGCCACATGAGCTGCAGTGAAAACAACTTTAGAAAGTAACTACCCCTGAGCTCATGCAAATGTATACAGCACAAAAAGCTTTACTCTGAGAACACAATTAGAGCACAGCAATCAAGACCTCAACACATACTACTCTCTGCTGTTGTTAAAATGAGACAAGCCAAACAGCAAACCATCTTGCATAACCAGTTGCTTAAATAAGATATAAATAACAGAGCATATGCTGTTTTTCAAACAACTACCCAGAATTTCAATGCAGTTCCTCCTTTATCTTACAGTGAAACAGCAATTATTTCCAGTGGAGTGGGCCCACCATATGAAGCTATTGAATACACTTCAGCTTCCATCTCTCTGAAAACAGATTGGCTAGTATAAACAGTAGTTTCATGATTTTATCATCAGCCAAAATTGATTTATTGCTTTCTGGGCCACAAAGAATGGAAAGACTCCTTCTCTCTTCCCACAGCATCAAACCAAAAATTTTACAATATCATAAGCCTGACCTGAAGCACTTGCACCTTAGAATTAGAGCCTGGATGATAAGTGCCAACTAGCAAGAAACAGCAACTGTGATGGTCCAGGGAGTCCCATTTTTATACAGGGCTCCCACCAGCAATACCTAGGAACAAAGGGAGTCTATTTCTCAGTCTTTCCATGCCTATCAAATCCAAGAGTATAAGCCCTCCCACCAGTGACACATTCTGTTAGCCAGATGGAGATTTACTCAGAACTTTCAATGGCAGCTAACTGTGCAAGCACCTAAAGCCTTCATTCCGAAAGCAAGTGGGCATTAGCATTTGTATGGGGGTAAAGATGAAGCCATGGTATTACAGTTAAATCAATTGCACAAGCTCCTTAAAATTGTCTCACCTCATGTACAGTATTTTTGCACTTTTGTATTTTTGTACTTGAAGTTAATCTATTTTCCTCATTACTGATACACATCTGTTACCCCAGATCTTTATTAAAGAATTAATTCCCTATTTAAGAGGTATCTGGACACCATATGAGGACATCAAGCGTGCAGAATTTCCAGCCCGTTTCAGTATGGCCAAAAATACCTAATTATCTTGTAAACCTAAATTTCTTGAGCTTGAACAAAAATGCTCAGTTCCCAAATGCCTTTCAGGTGTATTTCATGAATATCACATTAATATCCTTAAAAAAAACCCCAACTTCTCCGCAAGAATTTCTTTACAAAAGCAATTTCTTTTTTGAGCCTAAATAATTTGAATACAATAAGAAATTCCACTGATATGTTACAGGTAGGTCATTAGGACCATCCCAACAACTTTAAAAATCCATTTGCAAAACATGCAACAATAACAACTGTTATTCAGAAAACTTTCTAATCTCACCAAATCAAAAAAGAACTGGTAGCAAAATCAGTGAGTACTACAGGGTATTAGAAGTAGCCAACAAGTTTACAGTGTAAAAATCTGAACTGACGATTTGAAATGGTCTTAGCACAATAACGCTTTTCAAGTACATCGTATCTCAAATTCAAAGTTCATTCCTTCAGCTTAAAGTATGCGACGTTCTTTTTTCTATTTTAGTGCATATATTATCACATTATACCATAGTCTAGTGTTGTTCACTTTTGAAAGTGCTACTTATTCAAAGACAGCTTTGCAAGACTTACTGTGTTTATGTTGCTCAATGTATAATGAATATAAACATTGCGGTTTCCTATGGCAGATGGAAAGTTCAGTTCTTAAGATTCGGATTAGCAAGAAGCTCTTGTTTTGGCCTTTTCTGAAAGAGCCAGTGAGAAAGATGTGGATTCAAATTCAACTGAAATCACAGAAATCACTGAAATTTCAGTGATGAATTAGACATTTAGCAGCGCAGGCATTCTATTATTTGATATAGATTATGCTGAATCAGTAATTTAGAAAGACTTGGGCTATAATAAAGAAATGAAGTTTTCAGACCTTTTCCCATTCCTGCAATGTTTTCACAGGAGGCAATTTCAGGGATTAGAAGTCCCTCTGACACAATGTGTTCTAAATCCCTAATGAGTCAAAAATGCTGTATTCGCCTTCGAATAATGGTGAGCTATTCTACAGCCATCTACTCTGATATATCAATGACATGTCTTAGATACATCTCCAAGACAAAGCTTGTATCATTGGGTTGAGTCATCTAAAACCAATGGTACTTACTGGTAGACAATAAGGGTAGTTGGGAACTTTATAGAAATTGCAATTTTCCACAAAACAAATTCCAATTTTCCACAAAATGGTACCCCTTTAAACTGAGTATCACTGTGTGTGAATAAATATATAACCAAAGCACACCTGTAGAAATTCAACATAGCTAATGATACAGAATATAACTGAGAAAATAAGATAATAAAATGATAGAGAATCGGTGTGGAGTATTTGCAGTGTACATGAGGAACTAGGAAGTTGTATGCAAAGTAAGGTCAGATGAAACCACACCTAAAACATTTTGATTCAAATTCAGCAAACCAGAGTCTACCGGCTTTTCTATAAGAAGAAAACAATTGCTACGTGGTAAAGGTCAAAATTTTAATTTCAATTTGAGAACAAAAGGATTTGAAATCCTGAAACTTCCAGCCAAAAAAACCACAAGGCTTTGAATTTACTATGCTCTAAATAACTAGACACACTGCAAATAAGACTTTAATAAATAAGCTGCTGCGGAACTGATTCAATGCTTACAAAACACTGTGAATGCTGCTTGTTTAATTTCCTGGAGTGGGATGCATAACAGCACCAAAGTACCTGCCCTGTGGAAACAAAAAAACATGTAAGAGGGTCAGAAGGTAGGAGAAGAATCAAGGCAAAGCTTATGACTTTGATTATAGGAAATTAAACACACACATCAAACAGTTCTCTAAAGACTATTGCTACAACCTTCAGGCAAGACCTGTCATAACTGCTGGCCAGGAGTTAAAAAAAAAAAAAAATATGGGAGAAGATAACATACAGACTCAAAAATAGTCCAGGACTACCATGACCCATAACATTATTTTGTTATTTGCTAATTTAAGAAATCTACTCATTTCCTCATGCACCTGTAGGAGCTATTACTTTATACATTAATTAAATGGAGGTGTTACCAGTTGGCACAGTAATGAAAAACCCACAGGCTCAAAGCTGAAAATTTGAGCAACTGGGAAAGTTTCAGCAAAGAAAACACCTTGGGTTTTGTACTTCAAGCAGCAAATGAAGCTGTTTAATATCTCATTTCAAAATAATGCTTTGAAAGCCAAAACCCAGAAAACAGTGGCAATTTTTTGAATTAGCTCTATTATAAACCATGACATCAACAAAAATGTAAACATAATACACTTTCTAATACAACATATTCCTCTAATACAACACATCCACCTTTTGGATGTGAACATCACAGTAAGAAGGGGACAGTACCATCCTGTGGCACTGAAAGTAGCACAGATATCTCATTTTGCTTGTCTCAGGAAATTTTCTATAAGAGTACAGAGAAATAGTATTTCCCACACTTTGATGCCACTGAGATTGCAAAACACACCATTGGAAAGATAGTTAAATACACAGATGATTTCTCAGGCTTTTGTATTCTTCCTGGGTAACCCTCCATCACAATTATTTTCTTGGCACAAGTAGTGATGTAATGATAAACATGAGCAAATCTCTTTTCAGTTCAATAAATCTCCATACAAACCATTTTTTTCCACCTCAGATTTTAATATTAAGTGCCAGAGTAATATGACAGCTACCTGCTCCTAACTAACACGTGTCTGACTCTTGGTTTTGACTGAATGTTCCCAAAGAAGATAATTTTCCCTTTTTTAACCTATTCATTTGAGGGGGAGGGAGGGAAATATGAGAAAATAGCCTCACTATAGAAAAGTCTTAGAGTACTGCCGTCAAAGGACTAAAATCTGTGTGTGTTTGTGTGTGTGTGTGTGTGTGTGTGTTCGGGAAATGAGAAAAAAAGTTGTACTCTTCACTTACTTGCTTTAAACTTTGTTAGTGAATAAAATAGATTCTTTTCTATTATTGTCGACCAGAGAGTTCTATTTCATAGAATCACAGAATAATAGAATATTTTGAGTTGGAAGGGACTTTAAAGATCATCTGGTTCCAACCCCCCTGCTGTGGGCAGGGACATCTCCCACCAGACCATGTTGCTCAGAGCCCCATCCAACCTGGCCGTGAACACTTTCAGGGATGGGACATCCACAACTTCTCTGAGCAACCGGTTCCAGTGTCTCACCACCCTCAGAGAAAATAATTTCTTCCTAATATCTAATCTAAATCTCCCCTCTTTCAGTTTAAAACCATTATCCCTCATCCTATTGCTATACTCCCTGATAGAGTCTCTCCCCATCTTTCCTGTAGGACCCTTTTAGGTACTAGAAGACTGCTATGAGGTCTTCCCAGAGCCTTCTCTTCTCCAGGTTGAATAACCCCTACTCTCTGAGTCTGTCTTCATAGGAGAGGTGCTCCAGCCCTCTGATCATCTCCGTGGCACTCCACTGGACTTGCCCCAACAGCTCCATGTCTTATTTGTGCCAAGGGCTCTGGAGCTGGACATAGTACTCCAAGTGGGGTCCCATGAGAGTGGAGAAGAGGGGCAGAATCACCTCCCTGGACCTGCTGGCCATGCAGCTTTTGATGCAGCCCAGGATACAGTTGACCTTCTGGTCTGTGAGCACATAATGCCAGCTCATGTCGAGCTTTCCCATTGAAAGGCTAAGGGACTTGGGCCTTTTAGTCTAGAGAAGAGACAGGTGGGAGGGGATCTGATCAACACCAATAAATACTTAAAAGGTGGGTGTCATGAGGAAGAGGCCAGTCTTTTTTTGGTAATGTCCGGAGATAGGACAAGAGGAAATGGGCACAAACTTGAACATAAGAAGTTCCATCTAAACATGAGGAGGAACTTCTTTACTTTGAGGGTGGCAGAGTATTGGAACAGGCTGCCCAGAGAGGTGGTGGAGTATCCATCTCTGGAGACATTCAAAACCTGCCTGGACAAGTTCCTGTGCAAACTGCTCTAAGCGGACCTGCTTTGGTAGGAGGTTTGGACTAGCTGATCTCCAGAGGTCCCTTCCAACCCCATATCATTCTGTGATTCTGATCCATCAACACCCCCAAGTCCTTCTCCACAGGGCCGCTCTCAAACTATTCTCCACCCAGCCTGTGTTAGTGCTCAGGATTGCCCCAACCTAGGTGCAGGACCTTGCACTTGGCCTTGTTGAACATGAGGTTCACATAAGCACACCTCTCAAGCCTGTCCAGGTCCTTCTGGATAGCATCCCTTTCCTCCAGTGTGTCAACCGCACCACACAGCTTGGTGTTATTGACAAACTTGTTGAGGGTACATTCAATCCCACTGTCCATGTCACCAACAAAGATGTTAACCAGCACCGGTCCCAATACTGACCCCTAAGGGACACCACTTGTCACTGTTCTCCACTTGGACATCATAGAATCATAGAATAGCTGTTGATCGTAACAGCTTTAAATGCAGCCAACCAGCCAATTCCTTATCCACCAAACAGTATCTCCCATGGTTTCTCCACCCTGTCTCTCCAATTCATAGACAAGGATGTCGTGCAGGACAGTATCAAATGTTTTGCACAAGACCAGGTAGATGATGTCAGTTGCTCTTCCCTTATTCACCAATGCTGTAACCCTGTCATAGAAGGCCACCAAACATGTCAGACATGATATGCCCTTAGTGAAGCCATCTTGGCTGCCACCAATCACCTCTTTATTTTCCATATGCCTTAGCAGAGTTTCCAGGAGGATCTGCTTCCCACCATATCTCCGTAAAGCCAATAAGACCATAGCCCTGCAGCCACACGCACATCTCTATCTCCCCATGTTTATTCCCAATGCTACTTGTGTCTGCATAGAAGGAATTAAGTTGAGCCCCTGATGAAGCTGACTTGCTGGCTGGAATTCCTTTGTGCTGGACTCCAGGTACTGTCTTGATGATCTGTGGTTCTTCTCCAGGCTCTGGAGCCATCTATTGCTGGCACTAGCATCAAACTGGTAGGAGTGGACTGGATTGAGGATCTCCTCCCGTGGCAACTTTAGTTTAAAGCCCTCTTCACAAGCTTGGCAAGCCTGAGATTGAAGATGCTCTTCCCCATCTCCGACAGATGGACCCCAATAGACTAGGCTTCTCAGAGTCCCATGGTCTAAGTAGTCAAACCCTTGACTGTGGCACCAGTCCTGTAACCATTAGTTGATGTGCCAGATTCTACTGGCCCTACTGACCCCCTTCCCTTCGACCAGGAGTATTGATGAAAAAACTACCTGCACTCTAGAGTCCCTTACCACCACTCCCAGTACTCTATAATCGTTATTGATACCCCTCAGACTGCTCCTGGAAATATTACTGGAGCCAACACAAAGCAACAGCACCGGATAATAGTCAGAACTGTACTCTCTTGGTGACAGTCCTGATATGAGCCAACAGTAAGCCGTACACCTCCCTAGAGAACGCATCAGGTCAGCAAATGGATGCCTCTGTACCTCTCAGAAGAGGGTCACCTATTACAATCACATGTTGCCTTTTCTTAGTTGCACTGGTTGCTGTACAGGGAGCAGATTAGGCTGCCATACTCAGCTCCAGCACCTCTCCTGATGTGACTGGTCTTTCCTTTTCAGTCTGATGAGCAGTGAAGCGGTTCTGCAAGGGCACCTCAGGCTTGGGGGAAGTCTCTTCCTCTTGCTGGTTCTTGCCATTGCAAGCTTCCATTCTTCTGTTTTATTGGCCCCCTTCTGTGTGTGCCAGTGGGGGAATTTTCAGTTGCCTGGCTGTGGGTCCACTGCAGACTGTGCTTGGAACCAGACATCTAACTCCTTCTCAGCCTCCCTGGTGTTATGCAGCCTCCTCACTGCCTCCTGCACCTCAGCCACCTGCTGCAAGAGGTCCTCCACAAGGGCTTACCTTTTGCAGGCAGGTGTGCCACCTATCCCTGCCCCAAGAGAAAGATCTAGGCACTTCCTGAAGTCTTAAGATTATGCTGGTAGAATAATTACACTTGAATAACTTACCAAAAAAAAAGGAAATAAATTGCATTATAGCTGCAATAAGTTAGCTCTCAACTTACTTCTCTTGGGTTATAATATTTCTAGTAGGTCACAGCTGGAGACAAAACGTAGGAACAAGCTATGTAGTCAGGTACCTTGGAAGATTAAAAATAAACCCTGGATCACTTCTTCCTAAATAAAGATACTAGCTAGTAAAACAATCCAAATGTTTTAGAAAGTCCTGTGATCTTTGAGTCAGTGTCATATGGTATTAGACTCCAGGCTTTACAACAAACATATGAATTAATAGCTTAAGGGACTATGTGTAATTAATCAGTAAATTATTCATACAGCTCTGAACAGCTGCTCTGTAGGATTCAAGACATGATCCATGGTATTTATAGAACTATTATGCCTAGTCCTGCTTAAAAACTGGTAAACATTGCAAGTGAAATTACTACAAGAAAGCCACAAAAAAGACTGCATGTAGGAACGCTACCCTAAGCCTCTCTCAAACTATGAGTGCCTCATTCACTTATGTTATTGTAAATAATTCCAGGAGCTTGCTTTTTTAGTTTTGGATAACATCTATAACAATATTGCTAAATTAGAATGTTTTTTAGCTTTTAGTTCAGAACAGAGACAGCAGAAGCAAGTCACCTTATAAGAAGCATTACAATTAGGACACAAAAAAGCTTTTGATGAATAAAATTTGTAATACTGTTGGCAGCTGTGTTTTGCCTTCATTCTATTAAGATGACTGTTTCTCAGAGACTAATCTAATAAAATGTAATACATGATATCTGTTTATCCTTCAATTTGACGACTGTAAAGCTTCTAAGTTATCACTGTCTTATTCAGAGTTCGTGATAATAGAAAAAATGGTTTTGTGTATTTAGAAGTGTTCTAAATGTCTTCCTTTGTAATAATGAACAAGGTGATTTCTGTATTTTACCTTGTACATTAGCCTTAATATTGCAAAAATATAATTTCTTTTTGAATGACATTCAGTTTTTCATGTGGTAAATGTAGATAGCTATGATTCTGAAATACTACATAATCAGTTGAATGTTTTTCATAGGGCAGAAGTAATCAAATTTTTTAAAAAACTATTCCAAAGGTATTTCTAGAAAAAGGTACTATTTCCTTTTTCCTTCTTTCTCTTCTTTCATTTCTAATTTTTAAATCAAATGAACATGTGAATCGTGAGAAATGAATTACAAGCGTTCAGTCTTAGAGCATGCTCTGACAATATAATAGTGCGTGGAGGGAAAAAAGAGAGAAATTTATATGACACTTGGAAATTGTGTAAAAGTATGACAAATAAGTTGCTAGAATTCTGAAATTTTCATATAAATCTTAGTGTCTTTACGATAATACATTTACAAAAATGCTTGAGATACCACTGTATAAAGATGACGTTTATTCTCAAAGAACTGTTCCAAATGTCACTATGAAAATGTTCATGGTAAGTAAACTAGAATAATTTCAATATATCAGAGCTAACCGTTGAACCGTTTCAAGGTTCACAGAGCAAAAGATGCTTGAGATACCACTGTATAAAGATGACGTTTATTCTCAAAGAACTGTTCCAAATGTCACTATGAAAATGTTCATGGTAAGTAAACTAGAATAATTTCAATATATCAGAGCTAACCGTTGAACCGTTTCAAGGTTCACAGAGCAGATGTCATAAGTCAAGTAGAAACAGAACAGAAAGGTAATCCATTACATAACAGCACACCTATTTATTTGCCCTAAGCCATAGTTTATTCTTCATTCTGCTACATTTTACACCAATCCCATCTTGTTTTCTACTACTATGGGGATAGTAACTTTGGCATTGATGAATGAAGAGCAAAAAACCCACATAAAATAATCCTGCTTACTCTTGTTTCCAGATTTCTTTCGAGTAAATTCCTATGTGTTTTCACTTTCTTGAATACTGTCATTTATTTTCATTTGATAAACCAATTCAAAGCTCATTCACATGCAAAGCTAAATCAGACACTGTTTAATCAATTCTGATTTATGCCCAGATTTTGCCATCTTTGATCACACTGAGCAATGTATTATGTGCACTGATATCAATATAAGTCAAGGGGCAGAATATGGTCTTTAGAGATGACCAATACGCTTAATTTCTGTCAGGGATATAAAGTGTGTTGACTTTTTTTTTTATCCATGTTTTGAACATTTAGAGACAGATTTATGCTAAACGCCTATGAACACAGACTCCCGCTGGAGTAAATTTGATACAAAAATCATTTTCAGGACTCTGTTTTCTAGCCAAAGTAGCAGAGAATCATTTCAGTACAAGAACATGCATACTTACCAGCTGCAAGTATTTAATCTCAAAATAGCAGAAGAGAATTTGCTTATTTGACAACACGAACAGCCGGTATGTAATGCAAACAGTACAACCCAAAAGATATCTCCCAAGTCCAAGTGGAATACGTACTGAGAACTCACAAAATTAAATCTGTACCCACAACCACATTTACAGAGATAGATAGAGGAACAACTGCTGATATTTCCCAAACAGCTCTGAGGAGCTAACACCCCTTGCACTTTTACATTTTAATGTCCTGTTTTCTGTAGTAGAAGGAAGTTACAACTGGGCTAAGAAAGAATGAGATGAGCCAGTGTGCACTCTAAACACCCAACTTATCCTCACCTGCTACTGTGTCTTTTATCATTGGACATGAAAGGGGAAATTCCCCTACTTTATAGGATTTCAACCAGTATTGACGTTATCGATCTGGACTGTAAATCCAGCTGAAAACATACGAAACAGAGCAACATACATTTGTTACACTGAACAAAAATAAAACTGTCAGGTCATTGACTTTCTTATTCCATTCATAGTCTCTTTTCCTCCCTCCACTGGGGTTTGTGATTAAGCGGCACAAAGTGTGGGGTTTGGGCTTAAAGTTTCACTTCTCATAGTGAACAGAAACCAGTCACTGAAAAAGTTACAAAAAACGAAGCAACTTGCAATACAGCTACCAAGTCAGTCTTCTCCAAAGCTACAGAATACATTCAGTGAGCCTGAATTCCTCCTGTGGTCTGTGCCTCTCTAGAGACACATCACCTCTAATAAATACAGCAGACTAGTGTCTCAGCTGGAATCAAGATAAATAAAGCAATCCAAAATTGAAACTGATCCTTTGGATAGGATAGAGAAGGAGGTTGATTTTACTTTTAATTCCATCTTTCTCCTTAACTCTACTTATGCAGTCCACCCTTAAAGACTTGAGATTATCTAAACTAAGTCTCCTGGCAGAATGTCAGCAAAGTCTGAAAGCTAATCCAAACTATATTAGTACTTTAAAAAACCCGAAACATTTCAAAGGCAGGAACTGTTAATAGAGGAGGGAGTCTTTTCATTTTGTGATATGGAACTACATTAGGACTCCCAAAAGCTTGGCAACTAAATGCTTATCTTGATCCACCTATGATGCTTTTTTGTTTCCTCAAATTTAAGAGCCAGAACTGAAAAAAGTACTGAAGCAGTTCTAACTGCTTAATTCTCTCATACAATTTTTTTCTTTTTTCCAACAGGTCCAGTTAGCAACCACTTATTTATGCACGGGAAGGTCAACACTTGGCTGCACTGAAGGTTTATAGGTCTGCAAACCAACGTAAAAAGCAACTTGCTAGTTGTGATGCAGATTTGGAAGGATTTACCTAGCCTGAAATGACCTGAATATTTATAATGCATTTATAAATGCACCTTTTGAGCTCTGCCATCCAACCAAGAACTACCTTGTATAGTAGAAAGCAAGAAGCCAAAGTTTCTCTGTGAATAAGATAGTATCATTTGACACAATGGAGAAAAAGTGAAACGCTAATTACTTCAATAGCCTCGAAATGCTTCTTTTCCTTCTCATTAAAGATGCATCTCACACATGGGCTGGCCTGAATGTTCCCTGATTATGAATCAAAAGACAAAATGTAACAGATACTAAGATTATGGAAGCCATAATACTTTTGTCTTGGGATAACTACTCAAATTTATCCACCATCTGTGCTAAGTCTTCCCTCCTTTTCCCCTTCCTACATAAAGCTTTATGCAGCTTCTGTAGGGCTTGGGCATGTAGACTAACAACATAGATGCTCTGTCTGAACCCTAGAAAATAAAAACAACTAAAAACTCTTTATATTGGCATTATTTTTCTCCTCAAGAATATATATATTCATTCTTCCTTGCTTCAAAATGTTTCTGAGACAACATAAGAGTAAAGGCAGCACTGAGGGGGAAAAGAAGGAGGGGCAGAATTGTTTGAAGACAACGAGTAATACTTTCATTACAGAAAGACTAGACAGTTCAAAGTATTCTTCTAAGACTCTGCAGAGCCATATCCCTAGCTTTCTCATGCACAGAGACACTGAGTACTTTAACAAGTTTTTACTCACATGCCCTATTTCATGAAATTTTAAGCAGATCTGCTCTGATATATTCAAGGAAGTTTTTCATTCAAAAACCACCAGCATGCGAAGCTCTAAGTTTTCATGGACATTTTAGTGAAATTTTTGAGAAGTCCTAGCATAAAATTTAACAAGTTGGACCTAACCTGAGCATAGATGTTGGCATGGTAGCGTAAAGTTCTCCCCTGGTTGTAGAAGACTCAGTAGCTGATTTCTTATACTTTGCCCTGTTTAGACACAAGATCAAGATCATGAAAGTAGTCTGCAGAAGATTCATCTGTTTAAATAAAAATAAATAAATAAATAAAAACCTTAAACCTGAAAAAAAAATAAAAAATGAAAGTTGCAGAATTACTGGATGTTATCTGAAGGTTAACATCAACACCTTGGATTCTCTAATTCACCTTCGGAGAGCACTAGATTTCTCTCCAAATTAGATTTCTCTTGCAAGTAAAATGTGTTTCTTTTGCGGTGGACCTTATATAAAGACACTATCAACAGAACAGTTTCAGCCAACCCTTTATGTGATCCAGGCAAAACAAGTCATAGTGCTGATAAGTCCACAGCTGATTCCACGTGCATTCACATTTTATTAGTCAACAACTTCAGAACAGGAATGAGGACTGCTAAGCCCTAAACACTTCCATTCCCCAAACCATCACAGCTAGTAACTGGAAGTAATTTTTTGCTTGATAGAACAACTGCTAAATGAAGCAACTTATTTTTTATCACTGCAATTTTGGATTTCACTACACTCAAAGCACAGGAATAATTTCAGAATTTATATGAGAGGTCTTCTGAGCAACAGTGACTCTGATCTACCTTATACTTGAAAAACAAGTTGCTACAGAAAGAGCTCATAATTCAGTGTTCACAATACTCCGGTCATAGGATCCTTACAACAGCTAACCATCCAGCCAATGCTCCACAGGCAGGATCTGCCCTCACAGTGCTATTACTTGTATGGTTGCAAAACTAACAGATAAAAGATCTTAAAACCACTAAGAACAACATAATTCACACTTATAAAGGTGAATACTTGACAGGACTTCAACACCTCTAAGTCACTGGCTACCATAATTCTGAGCTCATTGCAATATTAAGACCTGTAAAACCACTTCTGAGGATGAAAGGATCACAGTGTACTACTGAAATAGCTTTGATTCAAAGGGTTTGTTTCAAGAAGAGCACGAGTAGCATGGCAGGTGAATTATGATACGAGATTAGCCTGGAATATCAAGTCAAGTGAATTTCCCAGTAATGAAATGAATTAGCCATGCTGACAGATGGAAGCAAGAAAGATATGCATCAGTATGTTAATTGTGCAAGTCTGTCAATGACTTCATCAAGTTTAGTTACCACTCTCCATAGCCTCTGTGGCAAGACCACTCCATCTGTCTGGAATTATCAGACACATCCTCTCTTTTCTCAGTGGGTGCAGCTTGATCAGACAAACAGCAACTGGCATGGAGAACTCCAGGTTACTTAAGTGGCAGATTCCAAGAAAACAGACAATTTTCAAGAAGACAAACAAAAAACAGTGTTAGAGCTTTTAATGCTATGGAAGTGCGGAAAAAACCAGATTACCAGGTAATAGCCATGATGAACAGGCAGCAAAACAAATACACCATTAGACCACTTAATTGTACTGGGTCTAACTTTCTTCATAGAAGAATGTATGATGCTGTGCTTTGGATTTAAAACAGTGCTTTGGCTATTGCTAAGCAGTGCTTGTGCAGCATGAAGGGGTTTTGGTGTGGGGTTTTTTTTGGTTAATTTTTTTTTCCCCCTCCACTCTGCCACACAATGTCTGGGATACACATGAACTCAGAAGGGAACACAACCAGGAGAGCAAACCTGAATTGACCAAAGGACTATTCCATACCAAATGACATTGTGTTCAGCAATAAAAGCTCAGGAAAATAAGGAGGAAGGGAGGAAAGGACATTTATAGCCATGGCATTTGCCTTCCATTTGTCTTGACCCACAAGTTATTCTCACTTTTGCACTTCTAATTTTTTTCCCTATCTTGTTGTGGGGAGCAAGTGAGCTATTGGGTGTGGGCTTAGCTGCTAGCTGGGGTCAACCAGACACACTAATTTAGTGCAAAAATAGAAATAGCTACTTTTGAGTTCCACTAGCAGTAAACGGGGATTTTCTGGCTGTGATGCCCACTAAATTCCTGCCTTTTTCTGCTAAATTCTCATTTAAATAAGCAGAAAGCACAACAGCAGCAACGCCAATGGAAATATGTATAGCCTGTAATTAAGACCATAAGAGAATACGTGGTCTTCACAAACAATACAGAGTATTGGTTTGAAAGCATTTGGATTCAGAGGTTTCACAGATTCACATTGTAACAACATTTGTAAGGTATATATTAGGAAAGAACTCGCTTTTCCACTTGAAAAGACTTTGAATAGGAACCAACAGAAGGCTATAGTTGCAGTTTTTCAAGATCAAAACTGAGATTAGCCTCAAACCTGAAACATTTCTAGCCTAGATACAACACTCACTTTTAAACATGAGCTACAATCTTTAAAGAGAAGGTTAGAATAAAATGGACTGAGGGTATCCAGCTTTTTGTGCAAAGTGGACCACGTAGCGTTTTAGCAGAGGCACAGAAGACCTCCCACCAAACCCCTGGCTTGGTGACCCCTTAGCTGTGTGGCCAGGTTTTCCCATCATGATATGCCCATGCAAAGCAGTATGCCACAAGGTTTAACTGACTGCATGGCCTATCAGAAAAAGAGAGATTGCAAAATTCATCTTCTACCTAGTGGAAAGAGATGGGCTCAGTGCAGTAGGATCTTCTAGGTAATTCCATGCAACTGCCATCGTATGATTTGCCAGATTTTTTCCTCAAAAGCCAGCCTTTTGAGGAAACAGCTTAACAAGCAGCCTGATGAAGTAGGAAGCTAATGAAATGGACATTCATAATGGGATAAAGGATTACAGAAAGTCTGGATGCGAGTAAGACTTGGTTGCAAAAACTGCTGGTGAATAAATAATAAAGCTGGTGAACTAAAGCTGAACTAAAAATACTATCTTTTCTCAACCAGAACAGCAGCATGATAGGGGTCACACAGAACTGAGAAGAGCTTTCTTTTTCCCCCAGAGTTCAGATGCAAGTCCCTGCTCTCATGCACAGTCATCTACATGAGCAGCCCCAACACCAGTCCAGTCCCTTCCCCCAGACACTGGGGAGCTCCATCCTCTCCATTGGACCTGGTGTGCACCCCTGCAGCAGCCATGCAGGACCTGTGGGGGGCCCCCCCATTTACCTCCCTGGCTGCAATCCAGCCCACTCCAGCATCTGAAGAGGGTCATCCCTGCTTATGCTCACCGTGGAAAGTGAGCTCTCACCCACAGCCCTCCATGTAACCCCTGAGTCCTTCCAACTAGAAGAACAGTGGCTGGTTGCCTGGCCAAAATAAAAGCAGAGACCAATTGCCTGTGAAAGGACTCCTGCCGCTTGGAGAGCATGGACCAGCACCTGTGGAAGCCAGAGCATTCCCCAGTGGCAGAAGCATCCATCCTACTGTCCTTTCAGCAGGTGGCTTCAATGTCTGGAGAGACAGCACAACCTGGCATGCGGCCAGATTTCTCTGCCAAAATTATTAGCAAGAGCAAATACGAGTAAAGTTTAGCCATCCAGAACAGTCCTCAGACTATAAAAAGAGAGGACCATGTTTTCACAAATGCTCCTACGTACTGCTGTGATACTCTTTCCTAACCCATACAACCAAAGAAGTTGTATGGGTTAGGAAACCCTCCAAGTTTTGTTACGTTTCCCCAGATCTTTTCTGTATTTCCACAGTTCCAAACACTGTATTGAAAACATACCTACATTCTGCTATTTTGTGAAACAGCTGGTGGGCCCTGAACTACTGTCTCTTGCATCTGGTCCACCATCACCCCCTGTCCTATACAGACACCAGTAGAAGCAGGAAGAGCAGAAGAAAGGCCTGACCCACCCAGCACAGTTCAGGGAAGGGGAACGGAAAGATCTAAAGGGAGGAGAGCTTGGTGCTCCTGATGCTGCTGGAAAAAAAGGTGAGGGTGGTAGGAAAGGGCAAAGCTGCTCCCTGCTCCAAGAGGAGCATGGGATTCATTTTCACTCCCTTCTCCCTCACCCAGCCAGCAGCAGCAGCCATCCACACCATGTAAGAGCAAAGCCATGTGGTTGGACATCATTCAGTACCTGGGTTTTCTTGGCCAGAAGAAAAAACATGTTCCTGTGCTAGGCAGCAACTAAAACAGTGGGGTTTTTTTGTTTGTTTTTTTTTGTTTGTTTTTTTTTTAAATAAATCACCTCTTATCCTATTGCGAGCATACCATGTGCTGCTGCAGATTGGCCAGAATATTTAAGAACTCAATAGATGTACATCAATAGCCCTAGATGGAGTTGGAAGGGACAGTACATATACAAATCCATTTCTTAATAAAATTCAGACTCTTCATGAAGAGCACTTCCCTTTATTAATCCCTTCAGTTTCATATTCCCTGGAAATAATTTAATACACATAAATGCAAAATGAATGCAACTGCATAATCAGTTTAGAATTTGAAAAAATCCTTAGGACTGTGGGAAACATTTTGTTGAATTTAAGATGTCTGAATAGGAAATGTTTTTCCTCAACACTAGTAAAGCCAAGGGAGCATGAATTGCAAGCCACCCAAAGTTGGCTGTTCCAAAACAGGGGTATAAAAACTCTACCTCTCCATGTTAAAGAAAATAGGTAGGATGTTCACCTAGTCTGACTTATCCAAAACATAACATTTACCCCTCAAACAGGCAAGAAATGACAGCACCATTTCGATCAGATGCCCATCACATCTTGCAGAAAATTAATCAAGGCAACCATTATTGAGCTTAACATCTTACTCATTATCTGTAATCAATTAATCACTTTCAGTACACATATGCTCAGACTCAGCAATTTTCTCTCTTCATGTTGTGTGACACATTGTATGACTGAGCAAAGAATGGATTGAGAGCAGACCTGAGAAGGACTTGGGGATGTTGGAGGATGAGAAGCTCAACAGGACCCAGCAATGTGTGCTCGCAGCCCAGAAAGCCAACCACATCCCGGGCCACATCAAAAGAAGCATCACCAGCAGATCAAGGGAGGTGATTCTCTCCCTCTGCTCTTATGAGACCCCCACTTGGAGTACTGTATCCAGCTCTGGAGTCCTCAGCACAAGAAGAACATGGACCTGTTGGAACAAGCCCAGAGGAGGGCCACAAAGGTGATCAGAGGGCTGGAGAACCTCTCTTATGAAGACAGGCTGAGAGAGTTGGGGTTGTTCAGCCTAGAGAAGCTCAGCTTCAGGGAGACCTTACAGCAGCCTTCCAGTACCCAAATGGGGCATACTGGAAAGCTGGGGAGGGGACTCTTTCTCAGGGAGTGTAATGATAGGATGAGGGATAGCAGTTTTAAAGTGAAAGAGGTTAGATTTAAATTAGATATTAGGAAGAAATTCTTCACTATGAAGGTGGCTAGACACTGGCACAGGTTGCCCAGGGAAGTTGTGGATGCCCCTTCCCTGGAATTGTTCAAGGCCAGGCTGGATGGGGCTTTGAGCAACCTGGTCTAGCGGAAGGTGTCCCTGCCCATGGCAGGGGATTGGAAATCGATGATCTTTAAGGTTCCTTCCAAACCGAACCGTTCTATGATTAAAGAACACATCCATTTCCACAAATCTGGTATGCCACATTTTATAATGCCTGCACTGAACTAACAAACTAGAGTCAATAGTAAAATATAAGTGAGAGAAGAGCTTTGTACCAAGGAAATCAGCACTTTTATTCTCCCTCTTTTGCTGTTCCTAAGATTTTATTAGTACAGTTCTGGCACTCTTTCTTCTCTCTGCATCACACCGCAGTACACTAGTGCTATTGCATTTCTCTATATATTTATAGCATACATATTTACATACAGACAAGAGAACATGTCAAAAGGAAATACTACTCAGACATTTCAGAGTGGTGTGATAAACTTGAACCACCATTTTAATTACTCTTTTCCTTTTGACAGTGGGA
The DNA here is from genome assembly GCF_001431845.1 of Calidris pugnax. Classification (NCBI taxonomy): domain Eukaryota; kingdom Metazoa; phylum Chordata; class Aves; order Charadriiformes; family Scolopacidae; genus Calidris; species Calidris pugnax. The sequence goes on from NW_015090885.1 coordinate 5,469,846, forward strand.
CTTGACCCAACATCACCCTGTGGATTTCTATTCCACATTAAAGAAATTCTGGCAGAATGATCAACATTCTTGGCAATGGACCTTGAGTTTCACATATACAAAGAGGAATCATGCTTTTCATCACAAAGAATTTGAGTAAAAGAAATTTCCTATTTCTTAGCTCCCCAGAGAGAAACCTCAATGTAACACCTTGAAACCACAGCTGAAGCTACATTAAGCAATTAACTTTAAAACCTGTGCTCAACTTGATGCCTGAAGTGAAAGAAAGGGAAAGAGCTGCTTTACTGATGAGTGATTAATAAGTAATGTTATTAGAGTGGCTAAGCAGCAAGTCAGGATTTTTTTGTATGAACCATTTGCTACTTTGCTGGCATCAAAAACTTTCACAACAATTTATTCTCTTCCACCCAGAATTTGTTTCCTTTCAGGGTCATCAACATTTTTTTTTTTTTACTGAAAAATGCTCTCTTGGCTGAATCCAGTAGGAATAAACCCCACTTTGCCTTCATCAATCCTCTTCACATACCCATTTTACTTAGGCATTGTTAAAAACTCTCCCTCCTCTGATATTATCCTACCATTCCTAGGAGGAGGAAAAAAAATATAATCACCTATTCAGCCACACATTCATCACATACTACCTCCAGAAACAGATTTTTTGACTAGGTTTAAAGTATTTTTCTTGGCACCCAGTAAACGGACAAGAAAATAAAATGAAACAAAATATATGTTTCTGCAGTAACCTGTAAAATCTCTTCCCCCTCCCATGGCTACCCATTTTACTTGATCCATTGAATTCAATTGCTAAAAGAGAGGTGTGAAAGAACTTACTGAATTTTCCAAATTACTTTTGGCTAAAGCAAACATTCCCATCAGATGCAGTAAAAGAAAAAACATGCAGAGCTGCTACGAGCAGGCATGACACGCTATAAGGATGTCTCAAGTGAGGCAGGAAATGAAGACCTGAATATTGCTCCGTTTTTGTTTATATCATCACAACATTTTATTCCCCCTCATCACATTTTTACTATGAAAACCATAGGTATTGACCAATTTTCTATCTGTGCTCTTACAAAGATGCAAAAATTAATCTCATTACATTCCTTGATATATCATATTTCATTTTTTGAAGAAAAATGCTGCTAAATTCACAATGACTAGCCTAAATACATTGGGACAGATCAGAACAAGTACTGATGTATCCATCTGTGAGAATCACCTTAGGCTCCCTTTCTAGTCAGTGTAGAAAAATGGGCATTCATAGGGCATGAGTCATCTCATGCTAGTATCTACTACATCTAAAACAGGTCAGACAAATCATGACCTAAAAGCACCTGTGCCTCTTCCCTGACTATTAAGTGTCTCGACTGGCTTGAGCTCAAATAAAGACATCAATGATGTGGAAATATAATGGTCAATGATATGAATCCTGCCCTTTGTGACTGGAGCACAGTACAAAGTATGACTATTACCCCAGTGTTCTTTACGCAAAGCTCTTTCTGTACTCTTCATCTTTTAGTCCAGGTATCTCAGTCCAGATTATTAACACCATGTGAATAATGGATATGTCTGTTTAGCAGCCAGACTGAGATGCCAAAAAAGAAAAATTATATTTAGATTTTTACAACAAATTTTAGACACCTACTTGGAAAAGACTTCATGTACTGGCAAAGTGGGCAAATCCCATAGACTAGATCCTAGACTACTCTTCAGAAGCTCATGTGTATAAATGAGTGAAATAAAACAAAGGGAAATGAGGAAAGAGAGATATTCCAAACATTACAGGGTCTGAGGGTGTGTGGGAGGAAGAGAAATCTGAGTGCACTACTTCATCTGGTTACTGAAATGGTTTACATATTTCATAAATGTTTTGGGGGGGGACTCTGGGGAAGGGGAAAAAAGGTTCAGTGATTTCCATTCCTTTTACGCTAATGACTTGGACTGTAAAGAAATTAACTTTCCACTTGTAAGTGTGAAATTCGGTAGTACCTATAGATGCTCTGAAGAATGTTGCCTGTTGAAACTGAGCATTTTAACCCCATGCTTTCTTCCCGGTGTGGTATATGTATAAGCACATATCATAGGTGAACCACCTCTATCTGGAGCTGAAGAAAGGTAGCTATTTCTCTGTAAGCGTTGGACTTCACTGCCAGACTGACTAAAAAAATCATGCACAGCAGTCAGGATTTCACCTGAGTGCTCAGTATTACAGCTCTCTTCCTTAAAAAGAACCTACATACGCTCTTCCAAAGTAGCCAAAGGCATCTTAAAGAAAAAAAAAAAGTAAAAAAAACCACCACAAAAAACCCCACAGAACAACAGAACAACCTAAGGACAGGAAAATCACAGAGCTCTTACAAAGTTGTTTCTGAATCACAAATGTCAGCACTGGGTTCTTCAGTCTCATTTTCCAAGTCCCCAAGATCCTAAGCGTCTATGGTACCTACCTGTATAAGACCTTAAGTTTTCAGAATCTGAAGGAAAATATCTTTTGCCTACTAATCACATATGTAGCTCACTGCAAGTATAACAATACTCCTCAACTCCTCTGCACAGTATTGCAAGCTGAAATCAAAGCAATGCAAGTTCTCCCCCCTCCATCAACTCCTTCTGACTAGTTTCAGCAAAAAAGAGTGTTTCCTCAGCTCTAGCTTAAATCAAGAAAGCACAGAATATGCAATTTCAGGCATTAGGCAGTTGAAGGCTAATCAAGTCCTCTTTGATAATCATCCATAGACTTTTGCAATGCTGGAACATTGAACCAGCTTAATTGATCAAATACTTGTCTTTAAAATATTCCAGAATGGACTAATGGGATGATCACAGCAACTACTTTGTTAATAGCTCACAGGCAGGAGTATAATCTTCTGACACCTCACATCATGCAGGAAGTTGCTGGTATTCAGTTAGTGAAGCACATTTAGTTCTTATACCAGAAATCATCCATGAAGTTGCACAGCTTCTGAGCATCCAAAGCTGCAACTTGATTTTGGGGATGGGAGAGGACAGGACATCAGTGCTTTTGGCAGTAACTGCAACCCCAAAAATGTGTTTTATTTAGCAATCACAAAACCAGAAGCATCAGTAAATGGTTAGTAATTTGAAAGCTCTGGCTAACAAAGCTGAGTAAATACAGCACAGATGTAGCAAAAGTACTTGGGAAGTTCTGTCACTGCAAAAAGAAGCACAAGGGCATGTATCTACCTGCCTGCCTACTTCTAGGTCAGCAGATCAAATTAAGATGAGATGATAAGATGAAGCATTTGGTCAGAACATTTTGACTTTGATTCAATGCTGTCTGCCTTCCAGCTTCTGAGAAAGTTTTTGAAGGAAGCTCCCATGTTATTTCTGGTTAGTCAGAAGTTTTGGAAGCCATTCAAGAATAGAAAGCAATTACAAACATGCAGAAATCCACCTGGAGTACTGCATCCAGCTCTGGGGCCCCCAACATAAGAAGGACATGGACCTGTTGAAGCAAGTCCAGAGGAGGGCCACGAACATGGTCAGAAGGCTGGAGCACCCCTTCTATGAAGAGAGGCTGAGAGTTGGTGTTGTTCAGCCTGGGGAAGAGAAGGCTCCAGGGAGACCTTATAGCAGCCTACCAGTATGTAAAGGGTGCCTACAGGAGTGATGGGGAGGGACTCCTTATCAGGGAGCATAGCAATAGGATGAAGGGTAATGGTTTAAACTGAAAGAAGGGAGATTTAGATAGGTATTGGGAAGAAATTCTTTACTCTGAGGGTGGTGAGACACTGGAACAGGTTACTCAGAGAGGTTGTAATGTCCCAACTCTGGAAGAGTTCAAGGCCAGGTTAGATAGAGCTTCGAGCACCCTGGTCTCATGAGGGGTGTCCCTGCCCACAGCAGGGGGGTTGGAACTAGATGATCTTTAAGGTTCCTTCCAACTCTAACCATTCTACGATTCTAGAAATTCTGTCTGGAATAGACTATTTTCTTTTTGTGTCTGTGAATGGGAAGTCTCAAATGCTGAGATACTAGTAAAGTTGATAATACCCTATAAATTTCCCCCTGTAAAAAAAGCTACAGAAAGTGTGGGATGTTTCAGTGTCTTTAACCATGCATTAGACCAACTACGTGAAGTTAGAAAAAAGCAGGGGGTGGCTGGGATTGATACCTAATACTTTCCATACAGCAGAATGAAAGTGATGGGAGAAATGCCTACAGAATACCTATTTAAAGAGTTTTTAAAAGCTTGTCTTTCATCATGTTAAGCACAGTTGTTGCAGAGGTATTATCCCTCTTCATTTCCCTACAATATTATCTTGTTACACATTCCGAGAAGCAGTCATGTTTTAAAACTTCACACAGCACACGGAGGACAAAAAAAAAAAAATATATTGAAGCAAAATAGTCAGAGGCATTAAGATACATTTTAATACTATTGACTTCAAAAATTGTAGTGTAACACAATTTCAACAAGTATGTATTTTGGCTGTGCTGGTGAGCAAGTGTTGCATGTAAAGTCACTGCAGAAAGAGCTTTCCTCTATGGCCTTATCTTGCCTATAAAATTGCAGTCATACAAAGAGCAAAACGACAATGGGCACAAGACCAAGTTCCCTTTGCTATAGTGCTGTCTCTTCAGGAAACAAAGTATTAATGGAAAAACATTTTATTGGTGAGTGAGCGTGCCAGTGTACTTTAGAAAGATGCTTAACGAAAACAAAACACTGGAACTACGGTGCACTGCAGCATCTGGATAAGGTTTAGTGCAGATCAATTTGGAGCAGGAAGGCAGAGGAGCAGAGTGCACTGGGAGCCAGGGCACAGGGTGGAGATACTGAGCAGCAGGACAGGAGCAAGGACAATGATGAGGCTTCAAGGAAAGGAAAGGAAATGCCATGGCTACCAGAAACAAAGGGACACCGTAGTAATTACAATTATGGTATTATTCTGGAGCTCATACCACTCATCTGTCACATCACAGATTTCTAACACAGCTATAAACACCTACTTCTTTTCTTTGCCTCACATCCCTACCTGGGCAGCTGAAATAACAGCCTGCTGTTTTACCTGGATGCTGCGTGGATAAATGTGTTAACTGTGAGTGTTTCAAATTCTAACACCAAGGCAGCAGCTGTACTGTAGCAAATCTATGCTTCCCTCCCCACAGCATTAACAGCAACTCAAAGTTCCTAAATTGTACAATTCTTACCTTACCAGCAAATACTAGTGAACCTCACTGGCAAAGTGCATGTCCTCCCTAATTAATGGAGGGTCTGCTCACTCAATGAAAGCCTTTGATTGCTAAGGGTTAGCTTTATTCATTCACACAGAAGATGACTTGATAGTGGGATCAGCAGAGTTTCTGATAATCCTTTGCATTTTTTTGATGGATGAGCCAATGCACAGGATGGGGCTGCTCAGAGATGAAGCAGAGTTGTATAATAAAAGAATTCTTTTGCGTAGGAGCTCTGCAGCAGCTGCAGATAAAGGGAACCAAGCTTTGAACTTGATATGTGTTTTAAATTTATGTAGTTCTCTGTGTTGTAGACACAGAAAGATCAACTCTTTAGTGTCTTCATTTAGGCATTCCAAAGGACTATTTTTTGACCCTGACATTTCTGCCTCTCTGTTCTCCTTAAGTAAAATGGGAAAACACTTTTCCTCACAGAGCACCTTGAAAGTAGATGCATTAATGGTAAGAAAGCTTGTAAGATACCACAGCAAAAAGCACTACAGAAAACCATTGTTATAATAAATGCTTTGTAGCCAGATCAGCATTTGAATGACACTACATGGATAGCACACAAGAATGCTTCGAAGCAAAAAATCTTGAGCTAAAACCAACTTGCTTTTATTGCCATCCACCTTGAAACTCTGCATGAGGCAAGTATCTGTGGGAGAAATATGTGACTGCACAATTAAGAACAATTGTAATGTATACATGGGGGAGCTTATGTACGGTGGTGTTTAAAAAGCAAGATGAAACACAAACTGATTGCATTAAGAGTGAGAAAAAGTTTGGGAAATGAATGAAGAATGAAGACATTATTACGATAGTTGAAGATAGAGAGAAGAAAATATGCTTTAGAAGTAGGTTTTTTGTATATTGTTGAAATCCAGAAAAAAAGCTTTTCCCCTTTCTTAGCATCTTTAAGTCTCTATTGAAGACAAGATCTTGGGCTAAATATATTACTACTGTCAGCCAGCACAGCAGCTCCTGTGTTCTATAGTTAATCACTTTTTTCAGCAGTATGTTTTCACTGAAGTTTGCTCTTTCAGAGTACCTCTTTTCCAAAAAGCAATGGAAGCCATCTGGCCACTTCAGAGGTGAAAAATCAAACGTATAAAAAATTTGACCTTTTTAGAAGAAAAAATGGTTTGTTGAAACACCAGAAAGATCATTAATTCCTATGCAAAGAAACACTGATATTTCTAAATGTGGAAAAGCTATCACCAAAAAGCAATTCCCTAGTTAGCTTTCACTTTGTTTCTATGTTATCTCATTAGTCACTTAGGAAATCTCAAATACCAATCAGATGTTTAACTCTTCCTAAATTTATAGAGGAAACAGAATTTCCACACAGCTGCTATCCATGTTCTGCCTGTAATATGGCTAAAAGGAACTTTTATTTCAAAGGCTTCCTCATCAGCTTCCACTTTCACAACACACTATTGATACAACAAAGTAAGACAGAATGGAGCAGAATACTTCAACTCATAGTATTTTATACATGAGAAACATCACAGTAAAGGGGCTACTGAAGATATTTCAGTGACTCGCTTTACACAAGTGTTACAGAGCAGGGATACAGTCCCTTTGAAATCTTTTAATGTAGGATTTTTAATAAATCTCACCGTAACCCAGTTCAGCAGACCGCTGGCCCACCATCAAGGTAAAAAAACTCAGGTTCAAAGCAGGGCAGCCAAATGAAATTATACCATACCATAAACATAACAAAATTAGGAAACCAAATACCCTCCAAGTAACATGCTGGCGATGTTCAAACACAAGAAGTTGCCAAACAGAACTTCTACAAGCAGTAGCCCTTAGTCCCAAGGCCAAATGGTTGAGAATGATGACATTCACATTGCCAACCACAACTAAAAATTTAAATTAGAAATACAAGGACCTAAAAAAAACCCTCATCTTTTCAAAATTATATGGAATGCAAAAGTAGATAAACAACTACAATGTGACCTTTTTGCTTTCTCTTTAAAGTATGAATGATATTTATTCTTTCACAGTATTTGCTTCTCATTGGCCATGGCTTAGAATTACGTTCCTTAAAAGTATAAGCCACTCTCCTTTATGAGCAGAAGCATGTAGAGTTGCTAGGAGACAGAAAGTTAAGATCATAGTGTAAACTTTCCTGACAGCTGGAGGAAATACTTCGTTAGAAGTCCAACTGGGGCATTCAAGGAACAGAATAAAAGAGACAATGGAAGTGGGAGTCTTTTCCATATTTAGTTCCTCTACATTAATAGGACATATTGTGTAGGCATATTTCTGCATGTTATGCTAAAAGCTTACATTTGAGGCAACAAGCTAATGAGAAATATTAAACAGAAAAAGCTTCCTCCCCACCTCACCCCTCCAATCAACTAAATACCACTTATACCCCACACAAAATCATAACTACAACATTTACAAACTAACAGCAAGTCTTCAGGTTGTAATTTGGGGCTCATCAGCTGAAACTGACTGAGTAGGATCAGAATGGGGGTGCAATCACAGGATGATTGTGACCAGACCTACGAAAGGCATGTTTCAGAAATATCTCAGGCAATCAGGAGGAATGCTTACTATGGCATTAAGCACTCATCTTTAACATTACACCCTTTAGCCACTGATGTTCAGCTTGAGATAATCCAGAAAGGTGCAGGCACCTTTATTAGGGAAAATACCTAACAACACCCCTTTATTAGGGAAATTGTATTATGATAACAAGACAGTTCAGAAGCCATGGTATGCAAACAGCTATCATATATATATGATAGCATACACATATATGTATATATGTATATTTCTAAATCAATGATACTGGGTATGGGAGAGTTTTCATCTCTGATCTACAGAGAATACCTGTTCTTAGTTTGTGCTGCTTCTAAAGATTTCAGGTGGTTCACTTGGTATTGGAAGACTAAGACTTCAGCTCATTTAGCCATGAGAAGCAAATGCGGAAAGCAGACCACACACTGAGAGCAAAGCATATGGGATAATGAGACATAATACCTGCTCTCAAATACAACATCGGACACCTAGGATTACATTATAACTCATTATTTATCAGACCTCTGTGACTACTGAGCTAACTCACTTCAGGAGAAGATACTCACCTGAGCCTTGTTAGCATGCTAATGCAAAGAGAGCTGCCCCCCCTCTTTCCTGTTTTGCATTTACTGCATATTTGGGGTTTTCCCCCACCTGCAGAGAAAGGAAGTCCTCCTAGAAACAAGAAAAACTATTCTTACATCTCTATTGGTCCATCTGTGAAGAGCTGACTTCTGCAGCAACAACTGATTCAAAATCTAAAGACCACAGTGGGCTGAAGGCATCCAAAAGATTTTAATTTCAGTTTTCTTGTCCTCTGTAGGAGGCACCGCTCCATTGACCTGCTCCTTTGCTGTCTTCCAGCATGAACTTCCAATTAAAGCCACACAGGGAGGCAAGGAAACCGAAGCACAATATAGGTTAAGTCAGAGTACCTTCCCAATGGTGTCCAAGGGCAGCTTGGCACCTATGCCAGCCCAGTCCACTCCTGCCCCAGGACATTTCAAGAAAGATTCATTTGAGTTATGTCAAAGCTAGATGTTAGGAGCAGAGGGAAGCACTGTCCTCCTTTCTGCTTCTTTCCAGTAACAGTCTCAGTCACACTTTTTATCAGCCCTACATTCACACCATCAAATATCATACCAAATTAATATTATTTCCAGACTGTGCACAGTGATAAATAACCAAAAAGCAACACACAGGTCTTCACATTAATACTCACTGAGAGTGGATAATTAGAGAGAGATGGATGAAACACACTTGATATCAGCAATGAAGACAGCAAGCACCAGCACCACAGCTGAATAAGAGGTCATCATGTAGAGAATGAATTGCCCAGAACTTGCTTCCCACAGGTAAACAGACTCAGTTAAAACCACTGCTGGCAAAGGGAGTGGGTGCAGAACAGGGACTGAAACACAAAGGCCACATCTGGATTCCTTCCATAGGGTGTCCAAAAGCTACCTTCATATTTACAGATGTTTACAGAAAATCTCTAGTCTGGGTTCCAAATATTTTTAACAACAGAAACTTTACAAGACAAAGTTAGTTATCAGTAAGTCTAAGAATAATGCTTTTGTATGCAATGTTTACCTTGTTTTTATTCTTAGGGTTATTACAGCAGTGGTGATCCGTTAGTATTCTTTGCAAAATCTGCTAACAGTTCCATTAGTGTCTATGTACGCTTTGCACTATCGGCCTAACCAGAAAAAACTGAAGTATCCTTGGGCATCACTATAATAAACATTAATCTTAGAAGACAGGATGTTTTGTCAATACCTTCGTGGTACATTCTTGACTGCACTCACATCCAGTCCTGCCAAGTAAAATCTGTCATTTGAAAGGCTACGTGATGCTTTGCAGCAGGGGCTTGGCAAGGCTCCCTTTTTGTTCCACAAGCAAATTCCAAACCTCCTGAAGTTCGTGAAGATTCACAATCGATACACTGACCCCTTACAGCTGAAGCATCAGGTGAGGTACAAAGATCAGGTTTAAAACCAGTTTAACCAAGTTTGCTGATGCCAGATCAAGGATTTGTATTTTGAGCAATATATTCAGAATATATTCTGGGTAGGTCTGCAATGCCTCAACTCACAAAACATTGTCTGAAGCCTGGCACTGAAATAAGTCAGAAACTGAAAGGAGTATTTTAGCATATGCATAATAAAAAATAAAATCATTTTTCCATTATTTTATATCTATGATGATTTTCAAAGACTGACAGCATCACTAGGCAGGGTGAATAAAGACAAAGAAGAAGTTGAATATAGGCTACTTCCACATTTTTATGTTTGCTCCCTAATTCATCAAGATCATTTGTAGGAAGTCCAGATTCATAATAACAGGAAACCAACAGGTGCTTCTGGAGGGATTTATGTGACAGCTAACACCTACAGAGGATCGCAGACCCAACATGGAGACTGAGACCTCATCTTCCCCGTTCCCATCCATTTCACCATGAGACTCATAATACCCCAGGGCTGCTTTCCAGTAAGGAGAATGATGGTAAATCCTGTGTCTTATTAAGACATCTGCTGCTAAAGCCAGGGACAAGAGAGCAGCTCCAAGTCTGCAGAACCAACATCCAGACACCGCTTCTGTACTTGTTGATTTGAGGCACATTCGAGCTACTTTTCATTTAGCTTAACTTTCTGCTCTTCTAAATAAATGCAAAAACCGTAAAAACAAATACTCATAGTTTCTACTTGCTGATCAAGATGTTGTGTGAAAGCCATTTAATATTTCAAAATTAAGAAAAAAATTACTAAAAAAAGAGCTTGCAGAAAATGGAAAAAATGGAACAAGAAGATTCCTGCTGTATTAAATCCTTTGTTAACCTGGGATTTCTGCACATGAATAATGAAAGGAAGGTTTCCATTATTATTCCTTGTTCAGGGAACTAAATTGATGGCCTCCTCCTCAGACGTCACTGTTTCAGCTCTGAATGCTAAGTCATTCCTGTGAGCAACAGGAAAATCCCTGCTGAGAGGGAAAGATTTTGGAAGAAATTATTTCATATAATTCTGAATCACTGTCTGTAACCAAGTAAAATTGGGGCAGAGAGACTTGCAGGTGTCAAGTCAGGCACTGTAACTCAATATCTACTTGAATAAATACCCAGCAGGCTATTCACTATGTTCACACGATGGTGACTAAAAGCCACACTTTTTTTTTGTTTTAAATAAAATGAACCCAATTTAACTTGCCAGTCGCCAATGACAGAGCTGTTTTGGTTGCAGTCTAACAGACACTCTAGGGCAATTGCCTGCAGGATGTCAACTAACAAAGTTGCATTCTAGAATTATCAACATTTTGTGGGTGGCTGAGAAGAGCAGGGATCAAGGCCACATAACCAACTGAAACCTCTGGGCCAACTACTGTTTGCTATTTAGACTTGCTTCATGCTTAGGGTATAAAGCCTAAGTTGTCCCTTCTCTGCATGCATGCTCTGACCCTCCAAGCTGAAGCACCTCAGCAATTTTCAGGACTGCATTAACTGCTGATTAGTTGGGTGCTAAGTCAATTAAGCATGCTTCATTTTCATTATCAGATATGGCCGAATACTCCATTTATTCATTAAGCAGAGTGCCAAGGTCATTTTACATATTCTGAATGCAGTCTTCCATAGAAGGAGATAAACAACCTTTTACCTTTGTTTAACACTTATCCATTTTGTATATACACTTTAAAAAAACAAAACCAAATTGGTGTTCTCTATTAGCTTGCACACCAGCCAATTTTCCTCAAACAGATGGTTCTTTTGCATTATCTTTTAGAACTCTTCACATACTTTGTACTACTATCAATATTACAAGTATTACTGGGTTTTGGCTTAGGCACATTTTTTCTAATTCCAAAGATGAAAACTAAACCAGTTTCCACGTTAATCAATTCAATCCCTGTAAAGCACTGCATAGCTAACAGACACCAGTGTTGTGCAGAGATTGAGACACTCACACTACACCTGGTACCCAGGGCATCCTTCCAGGAGTGGATGACCAGGGCACAAAGCCAGCCTGGAGCTGAGGACCTCCACATCTGAAGCACCTACTCTGGACTTTGGGCTGAGAGGATCTAAGCCTTGCTTTTATTTTGCATACATTTCCTTTGAAAGCCCAGTAAAGTCAGAACATTTCACCACATCAGGAAATCATTTCAGCCTGAGCTGTTTGGTTTTTTAAATTATTTTTAAGTTAAAAAACCAAAGGCCACCCCCCAACCAGTCAACAGTTTTCCCCTAAGTATGAATTCAGATTAGATTTTTAGTAAAACACCATATTAAATAACAGTATCTCCCACAAAAAAGCCCAAACCCCAAAATCTATTTCCTTTAAAATAAGTTTCCCAATCCCTACCCTAGCCTTCTTAAACACAACAAAAGATGCTCAGCCTTAGACTTTGTGTTTCTTAGTTCACAGCAAAATCTTTCTTTACATTTTGAAGTTTCCTAATAAAGCTACTGAAACACACTCAGAGAGCTATCACAGTTTTACCAAACTTCAGTACATCTGATAGAAAATCCCTAAGCTGAAAAAGGAACCAGGACTTCCTCTACAGTGAGACTCTTTCTAAGAAGCAATTTGGAAGCAGTTGACAGTCTGGTGCAGCTACTTCAGGGACTGGTGTAAAGATTCCTCCCTTCTCTGTCCACTTTCAACCATCCCTCCCACAAAGCCTCTACATATGCACACATACTCTGTGTGTCCCATGAAAATGCCGATACCAAATTGGGACCACTGCACATAGGGACTCTCTTCTTGTCCTTTCCCACTGTCTGTAATGAAACTTAGTCTATGCGGATGGACTGAATTAAGTTCATGTGAAATTTAATTTGCCATAATGCAAACAATAACAAATGTAACCCTTGGGTAGAAGAAAAGAGTGTTTAAGGGTGATTTAATAGAAGCTGGGGATCAAAGTACTTCAAACACCATGAGCTTAAGTAGCACAGAAAGTAAGATCTGTGAACAAGATCCTCATTAGTGACCTCTGTCTGCCTCTTCCTTATCTGTATATTGATAAAATTATGGAAGTTCATGGGCTTCTAAAGCCATGACCATCAGTGATTTCATAGACCAACATGGGTTCCTTCAGCTAATGTTTTTGATATTTGATGAGGTTAATGTTGGAGGAAATGTTGTAACAACTCCTCCACCAATTCAATGGGATATTAAATAAACAACAGAATAAAGTGTATACAATTATGAGGGTTGGAAATTATTCAGAAAGAAAGCATTATAGCAAATCAAAGTTATTTTTGCAGGATACATACATACTGTATATATCCTATATCCTTGTCTTATTTAAATATTTTGCCGCTAGAATTTAATGTTTATATGTAAAGAAAATATTTTTTTAAAATGTGTCTCTTCCACATGTATGGAACCTAGATCAGAGAAAGCTGTTACAGCCTGCTAATTTTCAGAGATGGCCTACTCTTCAGCAATACTTTCATTTGATATTTCAGCTAGAAGGATCACCAAGACAGAAATAGATTGAGAGCTGGTTCAAGATCTTCTCTGTATTTACATTAATTATTTTTTATTATTTGAGCAAGTCTATTCATATAATGGTGCATGGGCATGGTATTTAACCAGAATTTTGGGCAATCAGAGTACAGTTTTTGGATACAAGCCCACACAAGGGTGAGGGGGAAGCAGGAGAGAAGCAAAAAGGCAGAACATATCTCATTAATTATGCCAGTCTCTAAACTTTCTGAAGACAGGAGAGGTGATAGGACTTACACAGCTTTATCAGCTCACTCTGTTCATTTTGAAGTCAGGTAGACTGACAGCTTGACACCAAGGAGGATGGTGTCCTAGGATGTTCTAGGAGGATGAAGCCAGGTGACAAAAAGTATTTTCTAGGAGGATGAAGCCAGGTGACAAAAAGTCATAGTCTCATCTGTCTTTCACTGCTTCTCAGTTGCCCTTGTGTCAGTGTTTTATCTGGCTGCAGTTGCAGCTGTTAGATTTTTGTGATTTATAGGTACAGCATCTCCTCATGAATTACAGAGACAAAGTGGCATCCAGTTTGTGATTTCTGTAATTTTTTGTGCTGTGTCACAGTAAGAAAAATCTCTCTTCTACGAGAGAATACCAGAAATAAAATTCAAAAAAAAAAAACCCCAAACAAAACAACAAACCTTATAAAAAGAGAGGCAAATCCAGAGCCAGGCGTACTAGATCAGATGCATGCAGATATAAAGAGTAAATTCACATTAACATTGGTCTGAGCTACAACTCTATGTTCCTATGCGGTCAGTGAAGCATACAGAGGGCAATTCAGGACACCCCAGGACTATAGCTCTCTCCAGGGACCACAGAAAACTATAGCTCTTCATTCCAGGTTTCTAATTTAGTTAGAGGTGGACTCTGAGGTATTCACACCATTCAAGTGGCAAAATGAGATCATTTACATTTATCTGCTATTCACCTAGTGTGCACCTAGCAGGCTTGAAGAACAAAATTCAGTCCTGGCACAAACAGGATGAATGTTAATTGAGGTCAGTAAAACATTCACTTGCTTACCGCAAGGCTGCCTTCCATTCCATAAGCATGAGGACATCATGCCGTTAAGCTCTGAAAATCCTTATCTCCTGTCTTCTAGTTAAATGCTTTTGCCACACACCTCTTCCCATACTTAAGCAGTATGTCTCCTTTGCTTTTTCTTGGTTCATGTTTTAGGCCAGCTTGGCCAATAATATGATGACAGATGCTTTCCCTCACCTCTTGCTCCAAGGAGAAGAAGAGAGACAGAAAGAGTTATGAGTTTAGAAAGAACTAACCTACTTTAATGAAATATTAATAATAAAATAAAAAGTAAATAATTAAATAGATATAGTATATACAAAACCATATCAAGCTCCCAGGGAGATGTCACTGGCAGGCACTGGGAAAGTTACAGACTGGACTCAGTGATGAATGGGTACTGGACTCTGGATCTTGATTCAGGAAGCCACTGATGGGGATTAAAGGTAGACAAACTGACAGAGTCCTCCTCAGACATCAGTCACTGAAGAAAGAGAGCCACTGAAGAAAGAGAGCCACTGAAGAAGAGCCAACCTGGCACTTTTGACCCCTCAGCTTTTATACAGAGCATGGCAGATGGGATGGAACACCCCATTGATCAGTTTGGGTCACCTAGCCTGTCCACACCTCCCCACAGGTACAACCCCTCCAAGGGTATGCAACCAAGTCAATTGACCTTGATTGTCACAGCAACAAGGATAAGAAAGAGCCTCTTTCATTGAACAGAAAGTTGTCTCTGCCCCACCCCAAACCAGGACACCAACCTGTGGAAAGGGGACTGTTGAAAGTCTATTTTGAGTTATATCTTTATACTTGGGAAAGTTTTTACACGAGCTCTACTCCCTGAATGCGATTCTTATCTGACTTTCTGACATAATTAGTGGGAACAGCCCATTCTACCCAAGGCTTTGGTTATCCTATCCATCAATTTCTATGACACTAACATCTTCTTCCAGACATCAAATTACATCTTTATACCACAGAACAGAGAGAGAAAAAGCAAACAAACAAACAAAAAACCCAAGAAAAAGATAATTTGGATTATACTTTTTGAATACTTATAGCACTTGTAGCACCAAAAAAAAAAAAAAATTACACTGAAAGGGTTATTAAGCATTGGAATGGGCTGCCCAGGGAAGTGGTCGAGGCACCATCCCCTCAGGAGGTGTTCAAAAGACGGGTTGACGTGGTGCTGGGGGACATGGTTTAGTGATGTGGGTTTTTTTGGTTTTGTCAGAGGTTTTTTGGTTTTGGTTGATGGTTGGAATAGATGATCTTAAAGGTCCCTTACAACCTAGACAATTCTATGATTCTATGATTTTGTCCTGGTGTTTTACCCTCACTGAAACGTGCATCAGAAAATGAAAATGAACAGAAATACCCTATAATGAAACAGAAAACTGAACTCATGCCTAGGGATTCAAAAAAGAAAGGATACCATTCACTGAATTAGCAATATGACAATAGGTACAGACTAAAGTTCAATCTATGTCGTTTAACCAAAAGATAGATGAAGGCAGTAGATTTTATTGCATTGCCTGGCTACCTGAGGGAAAGAATTTTGGCAATAAAGGGCTTTTTAATCTACTTTCCAAAGGCTAAAATCAAAGCCAACAGGTTCATTTTACAGTGAATGTGCTTAGTTTTTCAAAAGTGAAGATAGTTAATTAGCAAGATATCTGGTTTAGAGAGGTAGCTTTCACTCTGCAACAATTTTAAGCCAACATGAGACATCCTGTAGAAGGTGGAGGAAGCACTTGACAAGTCTCTACAGCTTATTCAGGGTAAGAGGGCAAACATGTTATTTGTTTCAAGTATCTACACTTAATAAGAAAAGAAAAAAAGCTATGAAGACTTTAGCACGAAACGAAGCTAAGTCTTTGTATCCTCAATATTCACCTTTCATTAAAAAAAACCAAAAAAACCAAAACCAAACAACCATACCCACCCAAAATAGCCTTCTCCTCCATATCATGTTGTCAGCTATTCTTGGGACTGCTCACCAAAGCACCAATATGCAGCAATATTATTTCTGTCCTTCAAAGATAAGTTTCACTTCATTCTCTTTCAAACATTCTTATCTCAAAGACTACTCTCTCAAGGTATGGAAGCCAAAAAGGAGACTGCTAAAGCTTCCCCCAAAACATTTCTGTCTAATGTTACATCTACTAGTTTGTGGTATTTTTTTTTAATTAAAGACACCACCACCATCAGATTACCATAGAAGAAAGCTAGGATTTTAGTTTAGAACATAGCACATAGCCCCCGTCTGGGTTCCCAGTGGAAGCATAGCCCTCTATCACCAAGGGCTAGGCTATCCCAAATTACCTCCTATCCCACTAAAGGAACATGCACACGTTACCCCACAGGAGCATTCTGTAATTGTCTCTAGCCTCAGACTACTCAGTACCAAGTTTTTTTGGGTTCCAATAAAAATCACTATCCAATCAGTCAATGCCAATCAGAGCACATCAGTGTCCATGTCTACTAGGCTTCCATAATCAGGCTGCCAAAAGCAGCTGTCATTTTCGGTTCTATGAGCTGCAAGATATATTTTCTCAATTAACTGCTTTTTCCTCCCTGTGAGGTCTTTGCAAAAAGACCAGATGAGACCCTTAAAAATCTGCCTTTTTGCTACTTCACTACAAGCTCTATGGTAAAATCAAACTTGCATTTTGTAAAAAACTAAATTAATTGAGAAGAAACCACCTAACTTTGCCCAGCAGTTGCTATATACAGTACTAGCATTAGCAACAGATCACAAAGCGTACAGCATCCAATCCTGAAAAGGGAAAAAAATAAAATAAGACAAGTGAAGTGAAGAATTAGAACATGGCTGTTTTTAGCAGCATGGTAGCACTGACAAAACTGGGGATTTGAACCGATCATAAGATGTCAACAGAGCACTAATATGTTCCTATTATGTACTGCTGGCGAGATTCAGTAACAGCCTAGTTGTGGGGGAGGAAAGGAAAGAGAAAAGTGAAAGAC
The DNA here is from genome assembly GCF_001431845.1 of Calidris pugnax. NCBI lineage: Eukaryota > Metazoa > Chordata > Aves > Charadriiformes > Scolopacidae > Calidris > Calidris pugnax. Next base: position 5,487,104 of record NW_015090885.1, read on the forward strand.
GACAGCAAAATAAAGTGTTACATAAGGACAAAGCATTATTAAACCACATACAGATGGGAATACAGCTTCAGAGTTGCTGGCTCCCTGCCCAGCCCACAAAAGCATGCTGTTTCTGGAGCACAGCTACCTGGCAGATTTAAAGTCCACAAGTACATGATGTTGAGCAAAAGTGGCTTTGTTTAGCATCTGCCTCAAGAAAGAGCATTCCCCAAGACTCACAGGGCAAGATACAGCCACCACACATTTTGTAATAATCTCCATCCTGCACAAGTTCTTTCCAAATTGAGCAGAATACATGAAAAAACCCCCTCTGCATTTCCCCCAAAACGTACAGGAAATCAACTCAACAATTTGCATTAAAACATCAAGGGTTAAAAAAACACCACACCACCGTCCCCCAAAAACTCCATCCTCCTCTTCCCAGCAGAACAAGAAGGTAATCAGGCTTTCAAGTACTGGGGACTGTAAACAATCCTCTGATTTTAAAGCCAGAGGTAATTTTAGGGATATACAAGATCAGCAGTTCTCTAAGCTGCAAAGCTGTAACAAGAGAAAGCCACACACAATCAATAACTTCAGAACCCTTGAATAGAATAAAGCACATTTTTTTTCAGCTATCCTCCAACAGATTATATGCTTGACTGCAGCTCTATCCAAGATAAAGCAGGCACCACAAGTTGCAGAGCTGCATCAGTGGAACTAACTGAGGTTAATTAACAGAGTTTTGTTAAACAAGGTAGCTGCACTGAATTATATACATCCCATATCACCCATCATAAAAACTTCAATTTTTTGAAGTCCCAAGTCCAGGGAATGCTCCAGCAGTAACAGTCTGCACATCGCAATTTGAAGCAATACCAGAGAAACGCATATCTGTATCTCCTTCCTATCTGTGGTGAAGATAGCTCTCATGACCAAGACTACATTTCAATTAACTGGGAGGAAGCTTGCAAAAGTCTGCAGCAGTCCAGCTTTTATTCACGTTGTGCTGCTTATATAGGATGAGTGATCTTTGCTTTACTAAGCTAAAACAGGAAAATTATTTTCTAGTAGATTATAAAGCTGCCTCTACACTCTTCATAAACCTATTGTTGCATAAAAACTGAATTTTTAAAGCTGAAGGCAAATGTCAGAAGTTTAGCAGGTTCTATGCTACAATAAGATGATAATGATCTTAAACTTGCCAGGTTTGAGATACAACTCTTAGCATGATGGATAGATTTTTGAAGGGACCCAGGGAAGAAGGTTAGGGTTTGTTTAAGCAAATAAAACGAAAATATCTAGTTACTCAAAAGATTACAGATGAAAAAAGGGCTTCTGCTTTAGAAGAAGTAATCACATGTGCTCTTGAAGAAAGTGTATTTTAAGAGTGAGCTGACATTCAAAGACCAATGGTACTTTTTCCACATAAACATCAATCTTCAGGAGGTCAGTAGGAAGAAACAGATCTGTCAACACAAAAAAGTAAACTCTTGTCTGAAAGAATAGGCTGGATCCTAATCATTAATTGAGCAAGCATCTAATTCTCCCCCAAAAACCTCCAAACTCCCTCCCTCTCCAGGGAGGCCAGCAGTGAGCCTAAAGCATACGCAGTGCTTTACCATATTCAGCTAAACAAAAAGATTCAGAACATAATTATTTTCAGCCCAAAGCCCCTCAACAGTACAATCAGGTTCCAAGCATTAAGTAATACATTAGCAAAACCATTCTCACTGTGTTCAATTCCACTATGTACTACTTTGTATCATTTTCGAATTGTTGATTCAATAAAGTGATTTTCTACTATCGCTCCCCATGGAGTCCTGTCCCCAGGATTCACATCACTGCAGATCCAGGTTCTGAGTTTAGGTGCTCCAAACTAGAAATAGCATTTACCACTTTCAGCCCCTGTGGTCAGGGATCACAAAATGCAGTGCATCACTTTCCTCTTTTTTCTCTCCTTGGAAAGAAGGAAGTAATGAGGAACGGTTTATTACTGATAGCTGTGTGAATGCTAATGGTTGGCCTGTATTTAGGACAACACAGTCTTACGAGATTGTATTTGCTTATTAAATAGTAAGTTTAACTCTCCAGGAAAGTAATTAATCTTTCAATGGATAATTGCACTGTTTAAATATAAACAGCTTACCTTCCTGGAAGCAGTCTCCCAACTTCATTTCATGCACAGAATCTCCAACTTATTTAATTATTTTTTTTAATTGCTCCCCTTGTCACTTTATTATATTTTCACATTGATTTTACTCTTCATTCTCCAGGCCTTTCACTTGTATATCTACTTTATGTAAAATGCCAGGACATACACCAGGGTGTTTATGATGAACCCAGATGGGTGCATCTCCATCTCCTCCTTACAGGGACCCCTCTACATAGCAAGAGAGTGACTTTCAAACACAAAGAGTTATGGGGTTTTTTTGGTAAAAAAAAGAAAAAAAAAAAAAAAAAAAAAAAAAAAAGAAGAAACTAGATTTCTTTTTAGCATAGAGAGAGCAGCGACCATGTCAGATAGAAAAGTTTCCGCACAGCTATCCCCCTCGCCACTGTGCCCTCACAACATGACCTATGCTTCCAGCCCTCTGTATTTGTGCCCTCAGATAGTTTTCAAGCCTGCCTAGTCTCCTCATCTCCTTCAAATAGTCTTTGTCACCCAGAGGTTTTATCAGCTCACTGGTCCCCACCACCTCTGCAACTCTCTGCCTGATGTAAGTGACCCCACCAGCCTGCCCTCACTTGCCCTGGGTCTTGTTGTGGCACCAGCAGCCAGGATCTTAACTGGAAGCCACTAAACATTTACAAGAAGTTACCCATTCTTCCTGAATTTCTACTGCTAAGACAGATGCTTACTTGAAAAATCTCTAACCCATACACAGCCTAGGAAGACCAAGAAAGTAGCATGTCCTCAATCATTATGAAGTGCCATCAACATTTTGACACAAAATGCAAATATAATCTTATTGCTAAAGCCGTTATTACAAGTGTTTTTTGGTGTTGGTTTTTTGTTGGATTTTTTTTTCTGGGGGGAGGGGAGGACGGAGAATTCTGTTTTCTTAGTGTAATGCTAAAAAATCAGTAACAAGTCATTCCTAAAAGGGATGCAGGGATGCAGCATTAGAAGCACAAATAAGCTGTCTCATCTATTCCCACACCTCCTTGCCAACTCCTCCAGAGTCAGCTACAGACCTGAGCATGCATTTTTTAACCTGATGAAACACCCTTTGGAGACATGGAAGAAAAGTACAGAACTATAAGGTTATTTCTCCTGTGAAAACTAGCATTCTCCACAGATGTCAAGAATCATATGAATTTCTTAGTTTCTTAGGCATTTGGGGACTGCAAATATCTTTGAGTTGAATTACATAGTACCAGAGGTTGTCACTGTCCAGTTTTGTTATTGCAGAGAACATTCCCTCCTTCATCACACTGAGAGAAACAAAATCCGAACAAGTGAAATCTTTGGGTCAAGGGAAGGAAGATGAACAATGCCCTTTCCCCCACCCCCTACACATTCTGCAGGAGAACCCAGCAGCTAAATTTGCAAGTCCAGGGGTTTCCAACCCAACCACTACCCCCACTAAGGCCACAACCTTTTCACTGGAATAGGTTGCCCAGAGAAGTTGTGGATGCATCTTCCCTGAAAGTGTTCAAGGCCAGGCTGGATGGGGCTTTGAGCAACCTGGTCTAGTGGGAGGTGTCCCTGCCCATGGCAGGGGGGTTGGAACTCAATCTTTAATGTCTCTTCCCACCCAAACCATTCTATGATTCTATGACCAAGCACTATATCAAGGCCAACTTCTTCTATACTGCTGAGCATGATTCAGAATAGAAGTGAGTTTAGTTCAGGCTTTTATTAAGTCACACAGTAAGACTTCCTGCCATCTCGGTGTTTGTGTGCAGAATCTTCCTCTGCTCCTGGTTCACAGTACCCTGTACTGAAACACACCTGGTACCCTGGTAATGAAACACATATGTGGTGTTGCATTGTGAGATAGTTTAAATAAGTGAGAATTACAATAAAGAGCAGAGGAAGCAGGAAGGATTTTCAGAACACACTGTGTTTAAGCATACCTAAAGTTTCCCACTGATTTCAATTCAGATTTCTTGCTTTAGGGTTCACCTTTTCAGTGACATATTGGCTTAAGGAAATTTCAAATAGAAGGCAACCAGTATACCTGTAAAATGATACCAAATCAAGAAATATGAACACAGCGTGAATTACTTAAACGCAGATATTCCATCTTTGACAATTGTTACTTCACTGATGTATACTCTCCATAAATTTATTCTCTGAACAAACAGTACCATCTTCAAACATTTTCTCATGAGGATAAAAGGGGAAGATCTCTCTCTAAGTTTTCCCCTCTCAATACTTAGTATATTTATTTTTTTTTTTAAGATAAGAATTCCTCAAGTGGCTTGTTCGAAGATGTTCCATAGGTCTTTTACAGGAAATTTTATTTGCGATGACACACTCATGTGGAGATCAACTGGGACAACCTCATCCTTAGAGCAGTCCTATAAGAGTCTTAAGCTGAAATATTGCAGAGCAACCTTCACAGCAGTTGGCAGTTTAAATTTAGAGAAAAGAAAAATTGCTCTACCAAATATCCTGTGTCCCAAATACAACTACAGAAGAAACCGAGGAGTGACATTTCTAGGAGGTGTATGCCTCTTCTGTGTGATGCAGTAATATCATGCACACAGGACCAAATATACTCCAGGAAGAATGGAAAACAGAGAAACTGCTGTAGGAAAACCCTTACAAAATGGAAGGTGCAGTGCACAAGTCTCCATGAGAAGGGAATCGGTGACTTCACAGAACCAAAGCATTTCCCTCCAGTCCTCCCATATCAACCAGAAGATTGCTTCTGAAGCTCAGAAAGCCACTGAGTGCCCTGAGGACCTAAGAGCTTTAATCTGATTGGAAAAAAATAACAACCCAGAGACCTCCCTATAAAGGATCAGAAATGGTGCTGAAAAACATTGCTTTGTACCATTCATTGACATACCATGAAACCTGACTTCTGATATTTCTATTTTCCATGAATCAAAAGAGCGTTTCACTGGCATTAGAAGTGTGAAATGGCACCTGAAGCAAAAATAGTGCTTTTACCAGATCAGTGACATTTTCTTCTCTCCCCAATGTATCAACCTAACCTGAAACAATGTTTTCTGAAATATCAACTGTATGCTTTCATAATAGTTAAATGTCTTGAGCTATAACTTGAACTAGTGAAATAAACTTTACTCAAGTAAGGATAGTAAGGTAGACTCAGCATGCAATATTTGCATAGGAAATTAATTTGCGTATAACTTTTTTTTTAATTTGTTGATTAAATTAATGCAGACCTTTCTATCTTCTTTTAGTGAGCCCATAGCATATGTTCCTAGGAAATATGACAGCCAGAGCAATTTAAGGTCAGAATATATATCTGCTGTCATCATTATGCTCTGGAAGCTGTGACACCAGCGCTAATACGGCAGCCTGTACAGATGCAGTTCCTGAGCAATGTTACATCAATGGTATTTGTTCTGAGTTGAATCTTAGTCATTGGCTGAAGCCAGGAGATATACATTTTTTGTATATACATTTGCTGATAAACAAGATATACATTTGTTGATAAAAATGTACGTCTCTTGGATAAAGGCTCAGTACAGAAGCTGGGATATGTGATATAATATAAAAGCGAAATTTACAAGACTGAAAAGTAATTTTATGCTCAAGGACAAAACCTGCCCTGGTAAATTGTTTCATGGCTATGAATTCTCTCAAGCTGGAATATTACAGAGTTCAGCTGACTTCTGATGCCACAGAATGCAAGTTGAGCATCTAGGTCATTCCTTTCACCCCAGCACTCCAGGTCTAGTTTGCATAGTTATGAAGTTCAGGATGTCAGGATGTAAAAACAAAACTTTAGTTATACAGATAAAAAAAATCCATAGAGATTTTTACCCTGATTATGATATCCCCATCCTAAAATGAAAAACAATAGAACTTCTATTAAGAAATCATCAAGCATAAACCCAAGCCCTTTAGGCTGGTTTATAGAAGAAATCATTCATTATGAAACTCAGAAGATTTTCCTATTTTGTATGACACAGTATGGGTTCTATGTGGATGTGTGGGATGCGTCACAATAAATCAAAATACTTAGAAAGTACTCGCTATTCTTTAAAGAAAAAAAAAAAGTGGTTTGCATATGACCAGAATAATCATTAACAATTTTTTAGGTTTGTTTTTTGGGTTATTGGTTTCTGTTTGTTTGTGGTTGAGGGGTTCGGG
>NW_015090885.1:5493635-5543930 GCF_001431845.1 Calidris pugnax
GGGGGGCGGGGGGTTGGTTGGTTTTTTTTGTTGGGTTTTTTTGGTTTAGTTTATTTTTTGAATAAAAATGTTAACACATAGGACCAATCCATGAAGTTCCTTGAATCAGAAAACTTGTACCTGCTTCTAAGGGGATGACAAAACAAAACTGAAAGATTAATCTTTTACAGTTAAAAGCATCAACACATTAAATCTTAATTTTCATGTTACTGAAAAAAGTTTCTTTAAATTTTCATTTATTTTGGAGACCTTATGAAAACTCTAATGATGCTACATTAATAAATTTACTTGGTGGCCACAGCAAGTAGAATGCACTAATAAGAAAAAAGCTGCTTTATTACCAGATTTTTAGCTTCATATTCATAATTTACATAAAAAAAGTGCTAAATACACCTTCTGGGAAGGACAAACCTAATGTGAAGGGTACATTAAGACGGATTAATGTTTATGAACAAGTTTTTGGTACTGTACTAAGGATCAAGTGTGAAAGGGAGTTCAAATTTTGATTTGAAAGCCCATTTTAAGAACTAGATAAATATTAGACCTAATTTAGAAGAGTGTTTTGAGCAACATTTCAGGTGTAGATGAGTGGATGAGGGGTTGATCGCGTACTGAGTGAAATGATCCGGGGTATTTGCATTAGAATTGCAGTAAGACTGTTCATAATAGCAGCTTTATCTTTACATCAGCTCTAGCCACTGCCTTTTAAGGTTATCAGGGATATTAAAGTGACATTGAAATTCATGTTAAGGTTAAATATAATCTGAATTTCTTCAGTTTCTGTACATTTTCCTCAGCTTTGAAATTGCAAATACAAGTACTGCATATTCTTACAAAAAAGTTAGGTCTGTGTCTCTGTGGAGTTACTTATTGAAGATATTTCCTTCTTGTCTTGAATTTCAAGATATTATGTTCAAATATCATGAGACATTTCTTTCATCTAAAAATCCCTTTTGCGGTTTTTTTTTTTCATACCAAGAATAAACAATTATTACAGATCCCTTGATCACAATATCTTAGAAACCCAAAAGTTATCCTGGTGAAATTTCGGCTTCAGCCATTGAATTGCTTGAACTGAATGACATAAACACAGAAGCCCCCATGAGGTCACTATTTGTTCACCAATACCATGAATAGTCATCCTGTGGAATATCACTGCAATGGTTACAGTCCCTTGTAAGTAGGGAGCACTTCTCAGAACACCTATGAAGAGGGGCTGAAGATAAATCAGCTACTTGTGTGTGGTCAGGGTGACCTGTAGAAACATTTTGGACTGAGGACTTGCTAAACTTGGTGCTGCAGATACTGATGCAATCTCTGTCGATGCCCCATAAACTACATAGGAGTCAAGCACACAGAGCTTTTTCCATTTTTCTGTGTTCCAGGACTTTTTACAGCTGGGTCCCCTTCACACAGGGCAGCCTTTTTTCCACTAGTGGAAGTCATATCAATAATTCGAGTTGTTTATGGCCATGACATGTATGTTTCAAAGCAACTGGAATGTTAATTTTAAAAAGCACTTATTGTTGTTTCTCCCTGCCTTTTCTTGACATAAGGCTAGTGCAATAATGCCAGCAACAATGCACTTCCACTATATAGAAACCCTCCTACCTGTATATATTTTGTGCACTGTATGAAGCCTTATTGCAGATTCCATCTGTGTCACGGAATAATATTGAAACATGATTTTGCAGAATATTCAATAGCTTGAAGGTACAACTGTTTCCACTAATGTATTACAGAGCTTTAACTCCACTTAGGTGATCTAGAATAGTGCAAAATCATTCCTCCATGAAATTAGGCTGTAGATTTTGTAAGGGAAAGGAAAAAAAAAAAAAGGAAACCAAAAACAAACTAACAGCATGGAACCCTAATATAAGACATTTTGTGAAAAGGGGAATTAAGTTTCCCTGAAAAAAAGCGAAAGAGTGAAAGCTTGAGTTTCCCCACTCTGCTCCCAACATCTTTTTATAAAACTGATAAACTATAAAGGCCTTCTAAAAACAGCAGGGCCCTAAACACAACTGTTTCCTGGGCCTTCAGCAGAGGAACTATCAAGATAAGCTAATCTCATGTGCTATATTTATCTGCACAATAACAAACATGATTATTTTCTCTTTTAAAAACAGGGAGAATTCCCTGTGTGCTAAAGCAGCCTGCCAGCAAGAGGCAAAGGCGGCAGCACCGCATCCTGCAGAAAGCCAACAGGACACAGAGCTCCAAAACCTGGTTGCTAGTTCCTGTGAGTCTGTTTTCCTAAAATAAAAGCAAGCAGCTGTCCATTTTAACCATTTTGTTTTGCCTCCACTTGGGTTAAAAACCTGTGAAGTCAGAAGTGAGACAGAGACAACAGTTCTCAGGAGGCCCGTTTCTTCCTTGGATGCCTTTTTATATTCCTGGGTGAAACAGTATCTTCTGAGAGATATGTGGTGACCCACCTGCTGCTGAAGTTGAGCCAGAAGGTCCCGAAGAAGGCAGCTTGTTTAGGATCCGGGGATGAGACCACCAATAGTTAACTCAAAAGAGAATAGTGATAGGATCACACTACGAATTTTGATGTTTTTCCCCTCTCCTAAATTGCCCTGTCTCATGCATTACCTCATAAAGAAGTCTCACATCTAAAAACCTACGGTACTGCACCAGGAGACGACAGATTGAGGTAATTAGTTCCAGTGTAGGTGCACGAAGACAAAGAACTGCAAAACGTTTCAGGTAAATGAAGATGACAGGACACTGAAGAGAGCTACAGTGAACAGCCGCTTCTTTTCAAATGTTATAGCACAAATAGAGGAAACTGAAGCATATTAAGCAGCAGAGAAGAAAAACAGCACTTTGTTCCTTACCAAGTGGATAAAATTAAACTTTCTGTTCCATCTTGCTCTGACAGATTGCTGTAGTTTCTAGGTCAGATACTGAAATGAACATTTCCACAGGAGTTACCTGACCATTCTCCCAGAATCCTTAAACTCCCAGTGCATCTCAGGAATACACAAACATCTCTTTGTTTGAGATTAGGTAGAAAGGGAATCCCACCTCCAGCAGACAAACAGTGACAGTGAGGAAGGGGATGGGACAAGGCCATTTGGAGAAAAAAATAAAAAAAAAAGAAAAAACAGAGCTAGAAGAATAGGCAAGATCTGTGCAGGAGAAAGCACTGCGGGGGCACAATGGACACCTGGGGGTGGGGCAGCAAGGAAACAGCATCAAAACTCAGCTGGCAGGCAAAGACTGAAGGAACTCCTAATTGAGCCTTGCTCAGTTTTGTTTGTTATGAAGACAAAAAACATCCCAAATGTTTGAAGAGGAAAGATTCAAGGTCAGCGATGTGGAAATACAGCCTGAGAGCAGTGTCTGTCCTGGAAAGTGAAAAATGAGGCAAAGAAGAAAAAGAAAAATAACACCCCATATTGTTCCTATTGTACCAAGACATTTCCCAAACTCTTGAAGACCTAGTGCTGAATTACTTCAATATGCAGCCCAGTTACTTGACACAACCCTGATCATATGCGCTGACATGTTACACAGCTTTCATAATCTCCAAACACCTGTCCTAATGCAAACTCATTTGTCAGTCAGGCTTGCAACTTTTCAAATTCTTATAGAGAGCTTGGAGGAAAGTGTTCGGAGTGTCTCTTAACAGGCCACAAAGCAGATTGGCCATCAGTATTTTTGGTACAGTTGTTTGTTAAGCTTTTTGGTTTTGTTAGATTAAGGGAAGCTTTTATTGCTGCCATGAAAAAGGCCCAGCACCACAGCCACTGGGGTCAGGCAAAGCTGAAGCAGGGCCTTGTGAATGTGCAATTCTGCCAATGCAGGTCAAGTAACTGAAGAAGCAACAGGAACTATTTGCAAACTTAGTACTCTCAGCTCATGAAACTCAATTTTTCTAATGCAAAGTCAAAAAATCCAGCAATCTAGTAATTTGTTAAAGGTTAAACAGTTAGCACGCCTTATCTCTCAACAGACCAGTGCAACGATAGGATCTCAATATCAATATTTTATCATGAAACAGTCACTCGAATATCTGTAGAACTGACTGCTATCAGCTAAACAAGATATTGTGAAATACGGCCTTTTATCTTGTTTTTACTTACATGGGGGAGATATGCACACACATTCAGATCAAACATAAGGAGTTCCTGGTCTCACAGCCTGTCGCCACTACTGGCCATCAGCAATTGCTGAGGGCAAAGTACCAAGCTAGGGCATGCTTGTGCCCATGCTTCTGCAGAGCAGGCACCACTGATGACTGGTGCAAACATCTTCTGAAGAAATGATGGTGGGTTTTTGCATCATATAATCTTTGACAGTCTCTCTCCCTCACCACCATGAATTCTTTCAGCTTTTAGTTTCTATAGTTTCCTGTGACAAGGAGTCACACAGCTTAGTCGGCAGCCACCCGCAGCGCCACTCAAGTACCTCTTCTGCCTGCATTAATGTGAGAAGGACTTGAGGGTTTTCAATGCCTCTCAAAAATCAGATTATTCCTTCAGATGAAAGACTCTTTCTAAAGATCTGTTTTGCAGATATTGCCACTCTGGATTTATTCACTAACAATAATATCAGCTTCACGGTTCTGAAAGGCACATGCGCTCTGCTGCTACAGCAACTCTAGGCCTTGCAAAAGCGTTCAAAGCACAACCTTCCATTAGCTCCCTTCTGACTTCCAACCTTGATATTCTGGACTTAAACTCCCCAACAACCTCATCCCAAATCTTGTCACCTCAGGCAAGTCAAGATTTATGCAGCACAGCAGACAACACCATTACCCATGCACGATCCACATCATACACAACAGTAATGTTCGCCACTAAATAATGCCATAGTAAAAGATCTCTCTAGTGCTCTTTTCCATGAGAACCTGAGGATACACCATGTCAGATATGATTTAATTTCCTTGTTTTTTTGGTGTTGCTGTTTTTCTTGAGACCTTAAGTATTTGCTAGTGACAATTTCTGCTTTAGCCTTAAAAAATGAAAAGTTCTTTTTTGTGGTTATTGAGGGAGAGGTGGGGTGGGGAAGTTTGTGCTAAAATAGGCAAACAAATATTTGGTGGTATTTTTGTTCCTGTGAGGAGTCTTGGCACCGTAGTCAAGCAGCTAGACAATTTACAGACAAAGCATAACATGTCCATGTATTAAAAAACGCCTGTGAACCATCTACTACAGACAAAATGAGTGAACCATATCAGCTCAGTAGAGCCACAACATACAGAGTGTGATCATCAACTAAGAGTTATATTATACCCTACCCATTTTGTGGAATAAACTGCATAACTAAATACCTTCCATGCTTCTCTGAGACAGCTCTACTATGGCTTAGAAAACCTAGCAATAATACTCTACTGAAAGCCTGCTTTCTAATAGGTTAAAAAGGTTTCTATACCTAATTGCTTCATAGCTTTGTTTTTAAGATGTAAAAACAAATACTCCCCCACATTTCATAGTGATCCCACTTCCACTGGAGGAGGATACAAGTTGGAAACGTCACTCTCATTGGCAGAAGCTCCACAAAGAACTGGAGAAATGTGCTTGCCCCAGGCCAACCGGCTCAGCCCCATGCTGGGCCAAACACCTTTCCTGAGAAGGACAAAAACTAATGCCCTAGGGCACTCACCCCATCCTTGTTTGCACATCATGTCTCTAACTTTGGCTGGAGACCTCCTGGCATAAGGAATGGCTTTCAACAACCCCTGTGCCTTTCCCAAGGGGATAACACAGCCTGGAGCTCCTGCCCAATTCCACAGGTGACAGGGCTGGTGACCACCCCAGATCTTTGGTACACATGCTGCATGGGAGCCAGCACCAAGAGGTGTAAGGAGTGCACTGCTGCTACTCAAAAACTACCATTTAATGGTCACCCAGCCTCTCTTGGAGCAAGCAAGAAAACTGATAAGCAAATTTACCCCTGCAGCAAAAGCTAGTTCCTGTTGGCCAACTCTTGCTGTCAGAGAGTGAAGCTATACTCAGCCTCCAAAAATAAACCTTATGAAGATGGTCCAAGCCAGACATGCACTGAGGTATCTTTCACAATGCTCTCCACTAAGCAATAATAAAACGTAAGTGATTGTAAGTGGATGTTTGGTCTTAAGCAGCTTTCAGCTGCAGTATATAAAGACAGGTTATGCTAAAGAAACATCTTCAGCAGATTTTGTTAGCAACAGTTCATCCTGGGAAGCCTGTGTGTTTATGTAGTAGTATTACAGATTGTTATTGTGGTTTTATAGGTAAAAGTATGTCAAATGGTTTAATACAGCAGGCCTGACAATATTATTGTTATTAATGTAGAGGTAGTTAACTTTATCACTAAACTATGTACCCTTATCTCATTTTCTTAGTACTCTGGAGCAACCTCCGCAATATCATGCACATATTACATATGAATCAGAACAGCAGACAGCTGTGTGATTAAAGACACTACATTGCTAAGAATACCAATTCCTAAGAAGTTATGAATCATGAAATTAAAAAAAAGTGATTTCTTTTGTGTGGACATATGGAAAAGTTTTAATAGAATTAGATATTTAATTTGGTTGTTATGCCACAGAACTGTTCATGTCCTATTAATTTGGTTGATTAACTCCTTGGTACACTGGGAAGGAGGCTGATAGAAACCAAAAGACAAATGCTGCCAGGATCTTGTTAATCAGTATCCGAAACAATAAAAAAATGTTTCTTTGTGCAACAGAATGGTGTAAATTAGCATCATTTTTACATATGTAGAAAACAAAAGCAAAATAAAAAAAAAAAATCCTATAATTGCAGTTGCAATAGTCAGGGGGTATTTCAAGAGCCTTGTGTTCGAGTGTAAAATACGGACTTTTTGGTTTAAAACTAATAAAATTACACCTATGTAAAACCACTCCTATCACTCTAAAAAAAAATAATCACAAAAACATTCAAAAACATAAGATACATCAGTTTTCTTTTGCTTTGCACCAAGCTAAAAGTCAGCAATTCTCTAAGTACTTTGAGTCTAACCTTTCCCAATACTTCTCACATATCTGTAGGAATATCCTTCAGTTTCTTGTAATGACACTGCTGAACTGCAAAGTATGCTGAACTGCAACTCCCCCAGATACCATTTTTGATGCTACTTACCCTTACATCTCTAAATTGAAAATTGCTTCATTAAAAAGGAATTTAGAGCTTCATATTTTTCTGTGAAAAAGTCTCATCTGTATATAGCATTATTAGCCAAATAAGGAATTTTTATTTACATGTTAAACAGGGGTGAAAAGAAAGCTATAAAATTCCTGCAGCTTTCAACCTTGTTTAAGCAGCTCCCTGAGTCCCCACCAGGTCAGGAAACCCATGTAGCAGGAGGTGGTATTCAGCCAGTTGGCATCTGGAGGTACTTGCAGAGAAGCTGCAGAGCATAGCCATTGTAGGGTTTAAACAATTAGACTACAGACACCAGGTGCACTTCTCTGTAGAAGGCTCACAGTCTTTGCATGACTACTCTCATCAGGATTTTTTCATACTGCTAATTATTTTTGCTTCTTCCACCTCTATCTCCACTCTCCTCAGAAGTATGCTAAGAGCACATACTGCATACCAGGTGGCTGCACACCACAGTGAGGGTGACTGACATTAAGTATTATTTCCCCTGTTCTTTCCATAACCTGCTTGTAATTTTGTTTCTTAATGATATCAAAGCACTATTTCATTATGGACTGCGAAGTGGAATGCAAACAGCACACATTATTCCTTTTATTCTTTCTGTTGTACATTAACATGCAAACATCAATAATGAACGTGTTACACAGTTGCATTATTTTGCCAGGTCCCTGCAAAGTTCCTTAGTATAGCGTATATCTGTATTATTAAGAAGAAAACTGGATGCCCCAGGGCTCAAGAAACCTAACTTAAATGTGCACTATCTGAAATCAGACCCAGTATTCCCTTTGATGTGCCTGAAACAGTCATCTTGCTCTCTTAGCTTACTACACTCCTTCCAGGACCTGTCCCCGATCACTTTCACTGCCATATTTCTTTGATGCTTTTCAGAGGATGGTGACCAGAAGGCAGACACAAAGTAAAATTGAACAGCAGGACTCAAGTATGTTAATAACACCACATTTATGCATGCAGTCCAGGAACACATGGAGACACCCTTTAGCTTAAAGCATTTCAAAGTTCCTCGGCTCAGTTGGAAGGCAGAAGGTATTGTTTATGCAGTTCCAAGGATATCTACACCTCTTTCACAAAGCTTGTAGTCCCTCTCCTGACACTTTGTGCTGCAAACTGGGTCTCCAGATATAGTTCCCTTTGAGGAGCAATCTTTGATCAGTAACTTTCAATTAATCCATTAGCTCATCTCCAAATGGCATCCACTTGCAGAAACAGGTAGCCATTATATGACTATACCACTGAAATCAATGAAGCTCTGTAAAATAGGTTACTATTTGACATGAGTCAAGGTGGCCAACAATTGGATGCTGGGTGCTCTTCATAGTAATCTCAATGTTTTACCACTTGACAGTGTGATCAGGAACAGCAGTAAGAAGTCTGCCTGGCCAAATCCAAGAAAATTCATTTCTCATACTAGCATGTTCCACCTTTCTAGTAATAATGATGTAAGAGCCCATACTTCATGAATTTATGTAAAAAAGCAGCACAGTATGGGTGTTACAAGAAGGAAAGTGGGAACTAAGGCAAGAAAACACTTCCACAAGATGACTCAGGAGTTTAAACATTTGCATGAAAATACTTGAAACGGAACACAACAAGGCAAAAGGTGAAGGAGCTGTAAAATATTGTAGTTACAAAAAAAGAAACAACCAGAAGTAACAGCTAGTAGGAAACAGGTGGAGATAGAAATGAACTTTATTTTAGAGGAATTTTATGTATGCCTTGGTTGCACAAATAGCAGATCGCTGAAGCCAAATATATTTCCAAATGTACTGAAGGTCCCACTAGGGGGTGGGAGGGTTGAAGGGGAAGAAGCTTCTTCTGAAAGGAAAAGGTCCATAAAACATTTCAAAAGCTTCAACACCTTAACATCAAAAAAAAAAAAAAAAAAAAAAAAAACAAACAAAATCTTGGTTTGTCAGGAAATTGCATGCTGGGCTGTGAAACTAATGCCCCAAAATAATCATGATAATATTGATGATGATGATGATAATAATAATAATAATAAAACAACCCCACATAAAAACAAAAAAAAAAAAAAAAAAAAAGACAAGATATCCTTTTAACATGACTATGAGTTGGGGAAGTTTAGGATTCAGAGATGTACAATTTAAAACTAGAAGTTCCAGAAGAACAGGAAAGTGGTGTTTTAGTTGTAAGATTACCAAAGCAAAAGCTTACTTGAACACCACATGCAGAAGAGATGGCTTCTGCAGTTGGGCTATTAAAAGCACTGAAGATGCAAGGCTAGAGTTACCTTGCAAGAAGATTACCATCAATCCGTCTGTTGTAACCATGTTCAACAAATCCTTAGCTCTGTGATAAAGACTGTACATAAATAGCACCATGTTCAATATTTCACCCCGTACGATTGCAAACAACAACAGGCCACTACTAGCATGAAGAGTTCTGGTAAGTGCAGTCAAATATACAATTGATTCTCTTTTCCAACACTTTTCCAGCCTTTTTATAAAAGCATCAGATGTGTTTGCATTTCAGAGAGAGAGAATACAATCCAGGGATCAACTGTGTTATAGATAGTTAGCTTCTGCTAGAAAAGAGGTTTCTCTTCCCCCCACTTCCCTTCATAGTGAAAATATAGGAAGTAAAATATAACTAAACTCTATAAACACAGCTTGAGGTTACTTCATTTCTTTGGATGACATCAAGAGAAGTGTTTTTGTAATGTTTCCCCACGGCAACAACTATCACTCAGATGAAAAACAGAATTTCATATGTTTGCATCCATCAATTAATCCAGTTTAGCATCTGCACTGACACTTCCTCCTAGTTTTCTGCATCCACGATGTCTCATATTGATCTTTGTGACCAGCACTGAAGGACATTTTCTCTAAGTTCAAGGAAGGATCAAGTCCTCTTTTCCCTAAAGCAGAAGCAATGAGCAGACACTTCAGGATAAGCAGCCATATCAAATGTCTAAGGAAGAAAGAAAATCCCAGATTATGAGCCCACAGAGTTTCTATTCTGCTACTGTGGAATCTCTCCCTGGGGCTTCACTGCAATTCAGTTCCTTGGTGAAAGCAAGGAGACCAGATAGACGCAGTTATTTTTTTTCTACAGCTATTCTTATTCTCGAGAAGCTGAAAAACAGAGAGAATATGTGCCTTTGTGTGTCTGTAAATCCCAGTTGATAAACTGGAGCCTTGGACACTTAAACCAGCATATACATTTGCTTTAAAAGAATTAGGGTTCAAACCAGCAGAGAGATCCATGAGCACTCCAGACAAATCTGTACAGGAATTGGACCAAGGAATACTTATTTACATGCAGTAACACAGAAAGAACAAAGACTGAGAGATACCTGCTGCACAACACCTGGTAGCATGGTGCACCAAGACATACTGGCTATTAATTTTCAGTGTTTTCCTGTGCTAATATTTCCTTTTTGCAAAGGCAACAAGTAACTAAGTAACTTGTCCATGAGGAGGGAAATCTGAGGTCTGCACTTTTACGAGAAAGCTGTTTCACTGCAAAACCATTCATTCTTCTTTCCGCATGACAGCAGCTTTTCAATAGCATTACCAGAAATACACCAGGGGCACCTAAAACATGAGCCACTTTCTCCAAAAAGCTTCAGTTTGGAAGGCAGTTCATAGAATACAAAGAAAAACAAACCATTACGCCACATAATTAGCTGAAATATTACACAGCTGCAAAACAATATCAGAAATGATGCCTTGACAAATACCATATATAGAGAGATAAGCGACACTCAAAATTGCTGGAGTGAAAGGAACAGCCTCACCAGCTCACACGGGTCTAGATTCTTGTGTGAGTTTCAGTCTGAGCACCCTGGTCACACATTAAAAATAGGAACTCCAGCAGAAAGCCACAGAAAGATAGCAAACTAAGCTTCTGGGAAGCAAACAAACAAAATTAAGCCTGCTTGGAGATGTCAAAAAAGATTTCCTCATCTTGGGAGCACCCAGAATGCATTAGCTGCTAAAATAGCGAAAGCTTGTTTCTCAAATGGCTTTCTGCATCACAGCTGCTAGTATCTGCCTGCAGCAGCACAGTTCTCCTCTGGTGTTTTAACTGACACTGTAGTAGGCTCTACAGGACTTTCTGAAACATATTTCTGAAATACAGAAAACTAGTGGTGTTTTAAAGCCCAAGTCATTACTACTTGCTTATCTCTAACAATGACAACACTGAAGGATCTTACCTTGTAGGTAATTCTCTATGTCTACTTGCATTTTGCCAGGATCATTTGGGAAATACCTGGGTAGACACAGCTAGAACACAGAAGGTATCAGCCCACCTGTTTATACAAAAACAATTGTGCTTTGTGACCACTATTCTTCAACTATCTCCACAAAAAGATCTTTTGAATTTACAATCTCTAATGTATAAGCAGACTGAGGTCTTCTATTCCTTGCCTTTCCAGCTTTTTTGGCAACCAAGCTTACATCAAATTTCAGGTATTGTAAATGAAGCTATCGCCACTCTCTGTGCACAAAGCACACAGTCTGACTTTTAAATGCTTGCAATCTAAAATACTAAAGACTAAATCAATTGCTCTCTTGATTCTCCCTGATGGCAAGCTATTCCAAATATACCTTGTGTGGTCTGGCTGAGACTTCTCTATCAGCTCCTAGGGAAAAAGCATGGGTGGCATCTAAAACTATGATTAGGATAAAGAAAAAGTTCAGAGCAGAATATTATCCTGAACAACATGAAAAGGACATTTGGGAGGGAAGCACAGTTACATCACCTACTCGAACAAAACCAGCAGATGTTAATTGCTTGTCTCCTGTTAAAGGTAGGTTTCCATTAGAAAGAAAGGCCAAAGCCAAATTCTGAAAACAATGAAAACAAATTAACCCAGGACTGTTACTGCTGGGCTCTGCCAAGATACACAATCTTTCAGAGTGCAAGAACAAACATGCTAATTAAGTAGGTTAGTTCAGAGTTCACCTATCCAACAGAAACTCAGTTTAAGTGAAGTTAAGTGGTTACCTTTACAGGGGAAGACGTTACAAGAACTTGAGCAGAACATGAAGAACAGGACATAACACTTCACTATCCCAAGACAAATCAGTGGTTCTCCCACAATATTAATGGTCAGGAGCAGGATAATTAATGGTGAAGCAGGATAACAATATTACACAAAAAACCCAGGTAGTGACTTGTGTCGTTTCTGTGAAAAGAATGGCTGGAAGAAGAAAAAAAAAAAGGCACATTATCAAAGACCACCGGTAGAGCATTAATGTTGAGCTGTTCTGTATAGAGTAAATCTGACTGGCGGACATTGAAGTATATTAAAAAAAAAGTAAATCCAAAAGACAGCAAATAGGATGTGATTAATCACTCCACCTGTGATAATGTATCAAAGCATCAAACATAGAATAGTTCATAGAATCTTGGGTTTTCCTATGCTGGGATCCCACATTAAAACAAAAGATATCACTGGACCTTCCTTACATCCAGAAGCAGAAAAAAGGTTTTGAATGTCCTGAAACCAGCTTGCATTCCTACCACAGCTATACCCATTCAGGTTGATAACAAATAGAATAAAGAGCAGAAAACTTCAGCGTAAGTGATGTTTATCTGGGAATTTAATGGGAATAAGAAAATCCAAACCCACGCACCCCCCAAAACAAGTGGTCTCTGTGCTATCTTGTAAGCTATAGAAGTTTATCAGGGTGACAGATACAAATATCCAACAATTAGTCCAGAATGTAACAGAGACATTAGAATAAAGTTCAGTTTTCCAAATCCAGCAGCAATAATCAACTCAGCTTTAGCCATATCGAAATAATAGATCTCACTGTCTAAATTTCAGCTGAAATGCACCAAGAATACACTTTAGAATGAGATTCTAGGACAGTATTAGGAAAGCATGAAAAACATAGCAGAATGGGTCTGTTAAAATAAATTGAGTTAACTGTTTAGCCTAAAAAGACCTGATTTATTGAACTGTAAGCAGAGATTTCAGTCAAATATCTTCTTCCTGTAGCATTCAGAATCTAAGCCACAGTTCAGCCACACAAGATAATGAGCAGTACAATGTATTAACATCAGCATTTACCTTTCTTTTATGCTTGATCAATAAAAAGACTTGAAAACGATTTATTAACTTTCTTCCTGACTCATTCTGGAAATGGTGTCAAACTAGACATAAGGAAAAAAAAAATTAACCACATTGTAATGTTCAACTCTGGCTTATATTGCTCAAGAATTGCTAACCACTAAGACAACTAATATCTTCTAAGACTAGAACTAAGACTGCATCATTCAAACAGGTGCACTCTAACTCAACAGCATCTTAACACAGGCATGTAAGACAGTATACACTCTACTATAAAGCAGAGATAAGAGTCAGAGAAGAAGTTCTCACAGAGAACATGCTTCAAGTACACTATATGGACAGAGAAGGACCTGTAGAACAGGATGGCTATTCTTCATCTCTGTAAGCCTTTAACATGAACCCCACTCATGAGATTGGAAGTTTCCTTAGAACAAATCATCTGTACAAGTCCCCAAATAAAAAACAGGTAAGAAATATGCAGCACTAAATCTACTTACTACCCCTCAAAAAAAACCAAACCAACCCACCACAGCTCCATGCCCTTCATGAGTTGCTGGGATTCAAAATTAATTTGTCTAGCATATCGCATCTTATTAAGTTCCCTTTACCCCCTTATAACATCATACCTTTCTTTCTCGGTCAAGACAGAAAAAATACTGCAGTTAAAATGGATAAAAAACCCGACAACCAAACAGCAAATTAATAAGAACAGAATCAATGGCGTGCCTGTTTGGAAGACAAATTCATGTGAACTATTACCAGTTACTAATATCCATTATGACAAAGTAATAGCAACTTTCAGATGCATTGTTGGTCAGCCTGCTCTAAACTTCTGGGGGGAAAAAAAACCCAACAAACTAAACCAAAACAAAAAACCAAACACTCCAACACTCTCCCTGATGGTACTTGGCATTTCTAAAATGAGTTGGGTTTTGCACCCAATAACCATTCTCACAGGTAACACATATTTATGCACAACCGCTAAAAGTCAAGATCCTGAAACATAACTTGTATTTTTGCAGTCAAATGCAAAAGGTAAAGCAATAATAGGTTGCCTTGACTGTATTTGAGTATCAGAGCTGAGAGCTTGAACTTATTTATATCATTTCAGGTTACGAACAGAAAATGTATTTTCTCTGAAAGATTCAACAAGATGCCTCTCAGCCAGCAAGAACTCAAGTCATTTTATAGATAATTATCTAAAATTCACCTGAAAAGAAATTATTTACAGCATGGTAATCTGATGTGTTCTTACACTGGAAACCTTAGCCTTCCTGCTTTGCATCAGCATTTTTATGGTCCCATTAATGGTAACCTGCAAGACCCTTATCTAAACTTCATGCTGGATGCACAACTCCTAGACTCTCTCTCTAGTCAGTCAAAGGAGAAAAGTACACATCTTTCTAGGGGGCGATTCATCCTCTAAGGTTAATATCCACATCTCCAAAAGGTAACAGTCTCTCTCTGTTGACTCTAAAAGGGGCCATGATATCTGACAGACTGGACTTCTAGATTACCTAGTTAGGGGAAACTGTTCACACCCTAGTGAATGAAGAGCCCAAGTAGAGCACAGGAAGTTCCGTGGGATCTCTCCACTGTAGTCTCTTCCATGATGGCATACAAATACAAACCTACTGCTAACTCATCTTCCCCAGACTTAGCATGCTACTTGATCCTATCACAGAAATCCAGCTGTGACATATTGGTAAAAACAATCATGTTCAAATCTCTCTTTCACTAGGAACAGGAAGGACATTGGAGCATGAGTGAAGTACCTCTTGTTTTTGACTCAGCCTGGACACTAAGCAAAGTAGGCAGAGTGTTTTCTTCACTACCCCTTCAAAGATAATGCTGTGCTACTTGCTACAAAGCAGGGTCACTCTCCAAGATGCAGCAGCAATGAACGGACCTGCTGCATGGCCACTAACTGACTGCATATTACATACAGCTTGAGTTTTCTTCTGAAGGCTGGATTAAGTCAAGGAAAAAATTTGTAACGTCAGCTTCAACACATTTAAAAAAAAAAAAGAACTTCAGTGGAGAGTTGCATAGGCAAATGGCAACTGCTGGGCTTATTCTGCAGTCACTCACAGGGTCCCCCAATTCAGGGACAGACACCGCAGGATTGCAAGCGTAATGACTCCACATCCATCTGTATGGCTTCAGAAATCCACATCTTAGGTATCAGGAAGGTACAGTAAGATAAACTGAAAGCATTGAACTATTCATCTTGGTACTTCAGCAAGCAAAATGAGTATCCAGTTCACACTGGAGTGTTTTACCTGTTCCTCTCAGCTGCCTTTTATCAAAGTAAAGCCTTGTTTGCAGCACGAGGTTTTCAAGAACAGGTGGCTTTAACTCATAAGTGACATATCAACTGCAGTGTGTTCTGGATGTATTTATTCACTAAGCTGGAAATACTGCAAGCACCAACAAAGGATTCCAGATGTTGTTTCTGGAGACAAGTCCTAGTATAGTCCAAATCATTAGCTTCCCTAAAGTCATGATGATTCAGATATTTTGCTGCATGATAACAATATCCACTGTAGCAGAGTAAGAATTACAGCGTGTGTGCTATGGTAACTGAAGAATCACCATTTCAGCAGTGATAACTTTTCACCTTAAGGAACAACTAGAACTTTCATTGCTTAATGCTCACCCTCCCTTTCATGCCCATCTTTTTTGTTGTTACACCCATCTTATCATTACACTGCCATATCACTATATTTCTATTTTCACTTCAAAAGCAGAACAAGCTTAAATGGTTATCTACATCTAAAAGCTTCAATCACTAAAAAGATTTAGGCACTTATTGCATGACTCAGTCCTAATACTTCAAGCAAGATTAAATTTATTCTTTTTTATCTTGAAAGATAATTTCTCTGACCAGCATCGCTCTGATGCTATCTTTTTTATGCAAGAAAAAGAGAGAAGGAAAAAAAAAAAGTTTCTTCTTCCAGAGTCCCCTTCACATAGGACAATTCAGTTCTTTCCCTTTTTGCTGAGTTTCATATTATGAAACTGCATATAGGAATGTGACCAAAGTAATTTTTCCTATGTTGTCTTATTTTTAAAGAAAACTGCTCTTAAAACTTGGGGGGTAGATATTGCACACTACCAGTTTCAGCATAACAAAGATTAATATGGTAACAATACAGCAGAATTTTCAAAAAATATCAACAAGAAGTTTAGTTAAAGTCTCCAGAGACTGGTTTGGAAATCCAGGCCAATATACAGTAAGGGACCTATGCTAGGAAGGGCAATGAAGCATATGTTGCTCCCATGACACCTGATGTTGAAGTATGTACTGATTTCTTCATGCCCAAGACTTTCAGCATAGCCCATAGCTGCTGGAAGGCATTTTCTTGATCCTCTCCTCAAGCTTTCCACCACTTGCAACATGGAGGTGAGATGGGGGCCCATACTGTTACCCTTGGATTGCAGTACAGCGTGCTGGTGAGCACAGGCACTTACTGTGTCTTAGGGTCAGAGGTTAGAAGATGTCACGAGTAATAATCAAAAAAATACAAGAATTTAGTCAATTTTAAAGAGACAGTCACCAGTTTATACAAGGTAGTTTTCTTTCCTTTCCTTGCCTACATTTAATCTTTTTGTGCTAGTATTGTCTTTAAAAAGTCTCTTTTGGCCGGCTTGTTTTGCTCCCAACAAGGTGGTAGTCAGCAATTCAGGCTTTTTACATATTTTCTTTCTTCTTAATACAGTGTATTAGCTGTTACTGCCAAGCTCCCTTTTCTCTTTTCTTATTTTAATTATTAAAAAATGTGGGAGAGAAAGGAGGAGAGATGACAGAGGAAGCTATCTTAGCCCTTCCTTCAGGAGAAGACAATCTGACCAACCCTCTGAGCAGAATAATTTGTTGATACAAAGATGCTAAAAATGAACTTGACTCAATGTTACAGTAAAATGAAGATGCAGAGAGGATTGTTAGGATTAAGTACTTTTATAATAGCCTTGCTCTGTCTAATGAGCCAAAATTTATCTAAATTTCACAAACGTACATCTTTAGGAAATTCAAGAAATAGTAACATTTCAAGCTACTGGAAGTGCTGCAAAAGCACAGATCAAAGCATTTGCAGTTCTCCAGTCCCTTGTGCATTCGTCAAATAGGGATTGAAAGAAAACTGGCTTTAAATTAACTGTCTGACAAAGCACTGCAAAACACAGTAATAATGGAAAGATTGACATTTAGTATGTTATGCTAATGAAAAATTAAATGAACCTGTAGACCTTACAATGATGAATTCAGATGTTTAAAATATCTTATCCTGACATCATTGATATGACATTATTTTCAAGCTCAGTTATATTATTCTTTACAATCTTTTCAAATTCACAGTTTAAAAGCACACCTTTCAAGCAGTTTGCAGTACCTTTGATGACTACAGAGGTTCATTTCAGGAGAAATTTTTACATAATGGCCTTGTCACCAGGTTGAAAAAAATAAAAAGTCAGAAAGCCTTATTTGTATCTTTCTATAATGACAGTTACAGCAGAAGATTTTACATAAACCTAGCAATATGTTGCTATACCAAACAACTCAAAAAAGATCACATAAGCAACAGTACAGTATCTGCCCATGACAACATATAAAAGGACAACAGTTACTAAAACTGATGAATGCTAAAAACAGAAGATAGACTCATGGATAACACTTCCTTTATGCACACAGACTAAAATGCGGAAGTCATGTTTCATCTTCAAAGAGTAAAGTTTTCTATTTTCTTTAAAAAGTGCAATAGTTGGGGTTCATAAAGCTATTGTAAATCACAAATGCTGCATTTCAGCAGTTGCCCTACTTTATAAAAACTTTCTGACTGTACTATTTCCTCAAGAACTTGTAGCGGCAAGAATTTCTTTCATTCTCCTCCTTGCACAAGCTCCTCAGACAACACATTCTCTGTCACCTTCTAGATTTGAGGTTACCAAAACCCCATAGTAGCTCCCAAGTTATTCATTATGGGAGACGCAATTATACCATAATCCAGCCTTTTAAAGAATGAGAATGCAGAGTGTATACAATTCCCCTGAGGTATCACAGTGTTGGGTTTTGGTCAAAATACTGCACACTGGTTTTAAGCAGAAATTGGTTTTCCACTCAAAAGCTGATTATATCAAAATACTCAGCCAAAAACACGTTCTCCAGTTCTTAGAAGAGAGACATATGAGGTCCTTTTAGTTGCAGGCAAGATTTATACAGACACTCATGGGACAGACTCACTGCATGTGGGGAGAAAAAAAGTATAATACCTCCAACAGCCACAGAGATAATCCGCTAACCTCCTGCTACTGCACATGCAACTTCTGTATGGTAGACAGAGTGGACTCCTGTTAGCAATTTTAGGCCTTTCTTCCTAAGGCAGCATACTTACCAGCCTGGATGCTGTCTAGATCAATAAACTCCATTTCTGCCCTTGCTCTCTGAACATAGATTCTCCACAATACATGTTGAGGTTTTTGCCTCCGCACAGCGACTTATTTTCCAGAGCTCATCCACTTGCTGCAAAGTAGTCCCTGCAGCAAGTGGCTGGTTTTGACTTCTTGGCAAGATGGAAAGCCTGCTTTACAGCTTAAATATATTAATCACAGATTTATTGAGAAGATTAGTAAATCCCCGAGTTGTGGTATTAAGGTATGAAAACTAGCATTTCCTTGCTCAACTAGAGTACTGTTAGCTCACTTTTCTCCTATTAATCTTCTAGCTACTACTAGGAAGCAAGATGTACTTTGCAATGTTTTTAAAGTCCACTAATTTGATAATAAAACCCCTCCCACATATTGGATATAGCCAGTATGCCCTGTGCCAAAGAGGAGAAGAGGAGCCTGAGCTGTGTCACATAAGCCTCTGGCTCAAGAGATGCAAACACCAACTAAGTACCATTAAATCAACACAGAAGTCACATGTAAATCAACCACCAGGCAAGGCAGAGCAGAAGAAGGGCAGAGTCCTAAGACAATCCCTAAGCCCATTCTGTAGGATGTGATCTGGCCAGAAGGTCCCCCATGCTTCCACTGGAAGACGACAGGCCTTTCTCCCTGAGGTTTTTCCCATCTCAATTCTCTTATGACAGCGTGAATGGCTGTTTCGAAGATGACCACCCATCTGCTCATTAAACTGCATTAAGAAAAGGTTAGACTAATATCGAGGCAAACCAATGGTTTTTAGGAAGGTGGGTAAACTGACATTGTAGTAAATCCTGGAACAAACAGCCTAGAGGTAACCAGCTCTGGGTGCTGTGTCAGAGGACAGGCTTGCTGAGGAAGCACAAAGATTTCAGGAAAAGCTTCTTCACTTCCTGAGGGGAGACGAAAAGGACTATTTTTCTCCGTACACCAGACTGGCTGCACCAGAGAGTGAGACCTGTTTGTATTCAGTGAGAGCCTGCTCAGCAGTCTCAGGAGGAAATCGCTGGAGACAGAGCCCTGGCCATGCTTTCGGCTGCACTGATAGTGACAAGAGAGCAGAAAAGAGGAACAGCTCCTGACATAGCACCGCTCTCAGTGATGATTCACAGGGCATCTCCAACCAGCCCTTCCAGCAGCTGGCAGGCGACCAGAACATAAACCACTATCAGACTGTGTTGTCCATACCAGCAGAATTACCATTACTAGACTATACTGTCCATGCTGACAGACATACCTAGGAGAAGCAATAGGTCATTGTATAACATATATTATGCCCATAAATATGTTATCACAAGTCAGAGGATTGCATAAAGGATGGAACCTGCTCTGGGAAACCAAGTTCTTATCCACAGACATGCCTGAGTCGGCCACCAAAGATGTGATTTCAGCAACCAGAACCATTTTACAGGAAATGTGCCCATTTATAATGCATATAGACATGCCTCACAGTTGTAATGCATACAACAAATATGCTGCCCCATTAAAGAGATCACACAGTGCCCTATAGTACATCTTTAGGGACCAATATTAACCAGATCAGGACAACTGCTGCAAAATTGCAGTAGTTTTACACCTTCATCACAACAGCTTTCACAACTTCAACTGTTGAGGTGAACGAACCACTGCACTTCTCCTACATTCAGTGTCAGAGTGGTGCACAGCACATTTAGAGTATTGGTGAAATACCACCTTCAGTCCTGACGTGCATGTGGAAGACAAGTGCAGACCTGCATGAGAAGGGCACCAGTAAATCCGGTGGGATTCCCATAGAACATGAGAACATTCACGCATATTGCAGCTCACTTTGGTCTTTCAACACAAAAAGTATCCCAGATCTGTAGCCAGAATTACTAACACTAGGGTTTTTCTGGATGGTTGTGGGGAGGAAATACACACACCAGCTCCTCTGCTCCCCCGCCTCCCCAAAAGAGTCAACTGCACTTGTCATAGCAAACTAGCAAGAATCAAAGTACCTCTCCAATTAAAGCTGACTTACTATCAGAGGCCTGTTATATCACTATTTTAATCAGCAAACATAGGACCCTAAATGATCAGACAGTTTAGTAGATAGCAAGTGAAAGGCAGCATAATAGTTATCATGAAAAACCATTCTAACTGTCCATGCATGCTTTGAAGAGCCTTGGTGGATGATTTGAAAGTGATTAAAAGTTAAAAAAATTCAACCTCATTTTCTGCAAAACAGTTCCTGTGGTTGCTTAAGCAAAAGGAAAGATGATACCATCTCCTCTAAAAACATGTGCGTCAGAGCAACAGCTCGCAACAGCTAACACTGCATTTCTGTGATCACACAGAATTTCTGGCCAGTACCATTTTCAGGTTTTGTTTTTCTCCTTCCCCAAAAGCATGACAGGTCCATGCAGAGAGCACAGCATTAAGAATAAGAGCAAGGTGCATGTAAGAGCCTGTTCAGTTCCATATCTAATAAATTGATAGTTGACAAGTGAGTAACAGCTGTTCACATATGGTTACTTGCTCACTTGAATTCAAATAGACACTTGTTTTGTATTATTGCTGTGGATAAGCTGTATCTACCTCTTCTTATCCTTCAAGTGTCACAGCAACTTCAAATATTTGAATTACAGGGGAAGTTTTCCATTTTTAATAACAGCTCCTTTTGTAATAAGGAAGTCCATATTCCCTGTGTTTGTGAGCTGTACAAATGAAACCAAACAAGTAATAACTACTTGTACTCACAAGTACTACCATCAACACAATGAAAGTAATAACCAAACAGCTCTGTTGGATGCTTTAGAACACAGTTGTGCTCTCCCAGCCTGTGACACCAGTAGTGGGACAAGGCAAAACAACACTTCCATGTTTACTTCCAAAAACACCAATCCCATGCAGATTCTCCACGAGGATCTTGGCCAGTGATTGCAGTAAAGTTGTGCAGACTTTTTTAATGAAATGGGCACCTGGTACACACCTGGAGTCCGGAGCTAAGTGCATCACCAGTTAGCTAGGCTTAGAAAGTTGCTGTGACACAAATACAGCCTTTCAAGACCTGCCTTCTAACACTTTGTTTCAACATTTTTTCTTTCATTACATAGCCTTGCAATTTTCATCTGCTTAAGAGCTTTTCCTTTTTATCTTTCCAGTCTAACTGCAAGCCTTGCCAGGACATCTCAGAAGATCCTCACAGAAGAAATGAGCACTTTGCGAAAGTCTCCCACATACTCAGGGAAAGAGATGGGATCAGTATTCTGGACATCAACTGTCTTTTCCCCTAGGTTGTTAACAGTCCTTTTTTTCCCCACTCCTCCATGTATAATCCCCCCATTGAATGGGCACATGCTATAGCATAGTCAAGGGAATAGGCTTAGTGCAGGACAGTGTCCTACTCCAAGAGCAATTCTACTCTACACTATAGCTGCACCCTTTAACATAGAACCATAGAACGATTTGGGTGGAAGGGACCTCAAAGATCATCGAGTTCCAACCCCCCTGCTACAGGCAGGGACACCTCCCATTAGACCAGGTTGCTCAAAGCCCCATCCAGGCTGGTCTTGAACACTTCCAGGGATGGGGCATCCACAGCTTCTCTGGGTGGCCTGTTCCAGTGTCTCACCACACTCACAGTCAAGCATTTCTTCCTAATATCTCATCTAAATCTACCCTCTTTCACATTACAACTGTTAGCCCTCAAGCACCTTACAAGACAAGTATGTTATATACTTCCAAAAGATAGCTGAACTTCACAAAATAAAGTATTTACCATTATTTATGCATTCCAGTATTTATTATTCTTGAGTACTGATCAAAATCTAGATCAATAAACTCATGTACAGACTGAAATATTAACACCTCTTGACTAAAAATAATCATTCAGGCAAAATTTAATATAAAAAAATAACCTCGAACAGAAATTGAATTTTCATATCAGCAGTTCAAGCCTCAGTTGCTTTGATTTATTATTTTTTCTTCTTTTACAACTTCACAGCTATGCTGCTCTTTTGTTTTACAAGTGAATCTAGAAAACAGTGCCAAAAATGTGTAAGTAGAAAGGCTTTTTATTGCTCCCAAATTGGAACTTCTACAAATACTACAAAAAAAGATTTTCAGACAGTTTTCCAGATTGCAGATGTTGGGATTAACATCAGAACTTTTGTGTTCTTTACCTAGCATTTAAACCTTCAGATTTTTCCAATGACTAGTGTAAGTTCTTCAAGAAAAATATTTTCACTGATGTAAAATATGTAGCTATTTCCACTGAAACTGATAGCTGAACTCCCACTCACTTCAGTGGAATCTGGATATAGACAAGGATGTGCATTATTAGTTTGATGACATACAGTGTAATCAAGCTAATGAATTTGACAACTTGAGGCTGAAAAGTACAGATTGAGGCATGTGCTGTTGACAAACGTAGAAAAACATGACATTTTCAAGCAAAATATTATGTACAGAATGTAATGTTTAAAAAGGCAGTTTAATTAGACATATCATATTTTTTATTATTTTGAAAAGCCATCACTAGAAAAATTTCCAAATGGTTGATAGGAGAGAAAGAACAATTTTTTCTCTTCACTGAGATAGAACTAAATTCATTTGCATATGAGCAAACATGTGAACTCTGACTAGGAGACTTTTGCAAGTTAGAAAAAGGTAAGAGTTCAAAAGTGGCACAATAAATTCACAGTAAGCAAAGCATTTCTTTTTCCAGACATACAGTAACTTATCTTGGAAAAATCACTATGCCACTCCAAGGTCCTCCAAACCAGGCAACCCTCTTGGCATGAGGTAAAATTCACTGAAGTAAGCATTTTTAGTTATTCTTTTATTACTAACTAGCCCAAATTTTGACAGTCACTTTAAGTCCAAAGCTTGCACATCATCTTCCCAAGCATTTCAGCAATGCACAAAGTAGCATGTATAATACTTGCCATACAGCAGTATGACTTTCCTTAAAAGTGTGAGATGTAGACGTGCCAATTGAATTGTCTCCCTAAGCAAATTTTAAAACATTATTCCTTCTCAAAAAGAAAAACGTAAGACCAAAAATAAGTTGGGGTGGGGGGTGGAATGGAGAAGACAACCAAGTCAAAATTATTTTTGCAACTAGTATCCAAATATTGCAAATGCATCTACTTTGTTTCAATGATACAGCTGACCTCATTTAAGAGAGAATATTTCAAAACTTCTGCTTCAAATGGAGAGAAGATTCAGGTTCTCCATCTCAGAACATTTCATACAGGTTTACCTCACTCATCAACTCCCTCCTCCCTCCATATTATCCCATAATTCTTTCAGATCTTCCAGTAAACTAATTGTAAACCAGAGCATAAATTAATCTTAAATTTTATAATTCATGTTGTTATTCAACCTTCATAAACAATGTATCTCAAGAAGTAAAAAGAGCTATTCTTTGTATCCTTGGAATGTTATTACTCCTTACTACTATTTATAAAAAAATGTGAAATTAATATACTGAAACAACCCTGAGTCTCTTTAATCCTGTTGGAAAGGCTTTATCAACATTTATTATGCTGAAAATGTTGAACAGACACCTTTACATCTTTTTACAAGAAAAAGAATATGTAATTATGTGGAAAAGAAGATCGGTGGATTCATATTAGTGAGACTTTAGATCCTTTAGAGCCACACTCAACTACAACAAAATTTTGTTTACCATTATTTGCAGTGAGGGTAAACAAACCTAGCATTGTTTTGAAATGCTCACAAAAGAAATTTGAAGCCACATTGATCATCCGTGATGTTTGAGCCATACGTTCATCTCAAGACAATGTTCCATAAGTTTCTTCACTGCATCCATAATCAATGGGGAACTCTGGTCATAATTTATTGGTGCCTCAGTCAGTAGATGTATTGGCCAGGCGCTTTCAGATGCCAGGTATAATGACTGAATATACCAAAACAAAGTAACACCTCACCTTGCTTTCTGTCTTATGAAATTTGTTCAATCCCATTTCATTATTCAGGTATATGTCCACCCACTTATTTTTTTTTTATATCCTACACAGATTTCTAGGAGTATCTGTGGCTGAGATTAACGCCACATGCAGTAGACAAGCACCACAGTTCACAGCACAGGCTGTTCCCTGTACAGTGAGCAAGATGTTTCTTGTCATACATAATTCACAAAGCAAATTAAACATGTCAGAGTCAGTGAGTGTTGTGAAAGCTCACAAAGGAGAAAGGGACTCTTGGAGCTCAATCAACAGATGGGAAACAGCAAGGTAATAATGGGCTCGCCAATTACTTACAGGCTGAGCTTTAAAGACTTTTGACCATCTCAGAGCTGCAGTCATTATACCAAGGTGAAACTTAAAACACATTTGGAGATTACTGAAAGAGCATATCTTTTTGGCAAGATATCTCATTGAAAGAAACAAGAAAGAAGTCTTCCTCTCCATACAAAGAGACTCAATATCCCCCAAAGTGCAGAATTCAGATAATTTACAACTGGAGGGCTGTGGTAATAGAAACATAAGACATCCTTCTACTTTATTTTTAGTGAGGCAGAAGTGTTTCATACAAATACTATTGCAGCATTGCTGAGTGCATTCTGTGGCAAACATGAAAAAATGAAAATGTGTGAATGAGTGCTTTTAAAACTCTTTATGAAGGTTTAAATTTATCAAGATGAAAACTCTGGTATAACTTTCTCTTGTTTTATGTCATTGCTATCGCTCCTTCATCATCACTTAAATAACTTTGTTTATGTTAGTTTCAGAGCTGGCTTACATAGAAACCAAACCATTTTGTTGCAAGTGCCAAGTCAAAATTGATAACCACTGCTGCCTTGTCACAATTCTACTTTTGGGTCCTTCTCACGAAGAGGAGGCAGCTTATGCCAACAGGCTTGGCAAGTAGACAGTTCTCTGTTATAAATCACATTTCCTGGTAATTATACTATCATTCATAATAAATTGCATGGTCTTTTCACTACTGTAACTACAATTCTTTCTCTCAGTTTCTCTCATCGGTCTTTTAAGAAAGGGCTGTAGGTTCTCATCTGAGCACCAGAGATTAAAGGAAGAAAAGAATCAAAAAGGGGAACCTAAATGAGTAAGGGAACATGGGGCACTAGGAGAAAGGAGTTGATATAAGAAAGCAAGTTAAACAAGAATATTCAATGTTTCAGGTCTTTGGACTAAAGTTTCCTTGTGCTCAATGTCAGAAGTTTTTGTTCACTATTCCAGAAAGATTTTTAAGAGGGAGAAAAAAAAAAATTCCTTCCACGGGAAAAGTTGGAGACAAGACAGCTACGTCTTTCACCAAATGTCAGTACCCCAGGAAACTCATGATAAAAATTATTATATAAAACCAACTCTAGATGTGCAAACACACAGAAACCAGTCATCCAAACTTTGGTCGGGAGCAGCACTTACTAAAACACTCAACCCATGGTCTCATATTGGATTTTAGGAAGAAGCCTTTTTCCATTTCACCCTGCTTGCTACTTCTCTGATCAGTCAGTGGGCTCTGATTACGTACTGCTTGAGAGCTCTAAATATATGTGAGTTTAAGATGAGCTTTTAATTAAATCATTAGTCATCAATAATAGTACAACACAGCATCCAAAACAGCACATACTCATACAAGTTGCTGCTCACTGTACAGCTAGACCAAAGTAATATTTAGCTGGTTTGCCTGGCTCATTTCTTCTTCTGGAGAAACCTTTTTCATAAATAGAGAAGTGCTTTCAATCTGAGCCAGTACAACCAGTTCAACGTATGCACCAGACTTGAATTCTTTATTTACTAACCTTTTCTTTTGTGGTAAGGCCATCAACATAATGCTAGAAACTCTCCAAAGCTCTCCCATTACTTTGTCCTTCTAGGTACATGGATGGAAATTTCAACAATAGGTCTGTTGACAATTAATTCATTGCATCAAGAACCATGGGAAAAAGTACTTAACACAGCCCACAACAACAGTATTAGGTGCAACTTTGTAATGCCCTTGATAAGATCTGAATGGAAGCATCACTCGCAGTGAAAGAATACCAGTGGTAATGAGACCCTTCCCATAGTATAAATATATTTATAATTTATATAACAATTAATCATATAAACAGATTAAAAGAATAAAAGGGAGGGTAGTTTATTTCCATTAGACTTCAGTGGTAGAATGTTATAATTATCGGAAGAGGACCAAAATATTTCACTTGCATAAAATTAACTTGATCAGTGAAGATACATTAGTGAATACCAGAACCAAATAACTTTTCTAAACAAGAAGGAAAAATACAATGTAAGCAAATTTGTGTGTTCCTGTGCAGCCTCAGAACCACTCAAGAGATCTGAGTACTTATTTCTGTGACAGTAAAGACAAAACAGGCATCCAGATCTCCGCAGTGACTCTATGTTTTTCACTTAGGGCCAAGACTGCAGCTCACTGCACTTGTACACGTAGCTGAAAACAACATTTTTATTCATGCAAATTAGGCTGCAGTCACCAAGCATCAGAAAAACAGCTCTACCAACATCATTTACTAGATTCTCACTAGTGAGGACTTGTCACTGTCATCATTTCCACACACACACACACTCAGGACCAATGGAGAGAAATGTTTTAAGAAACATTCAAAAAGGTACTATCAAATAGGAGGGGAGAAGACAACTAAAAATTATTATATTTATAATTTAGAGTCCAAATATTTTCAGTAAATGATCTCCAAAACAGCTGAGAAATTAAATTTCCCATGTTTAGAATCTTCCAATATCAAGGAGAGAATCATATAGTTTTAAAGGTCTTGCTTCATTTATTCATATAGGTGATGTTTCAGCATGTGCTATAGCCATGCAACAGCATTAGTGCTCTATGGGCATCTTTTTTTAATTTCCACAAAAATACCTCAGCCACTGTAATTCAGCCTAAAATCCATAAAAGCTACTGTATTGTGCATAAAAATTGATGAACAGCAAAATTTTGAGCTAATTAACCACTCATACATATGAAAATATCTGTTAATTTTTACAGGAAAGCTTATTGCGGTATAAAAGGGTGGTATAGAGCAATGTAT
Source organism: Calidris pugnax (assembly GCF_001431845.1). Taxonomy (NCBI): domain Eukaryota; kingdom Metazoa; phylum Chordata; class Aves; order Charadriiformes; family Scolopacidae; genus Calidris; species Calidris pugnax. The sequence continues at coordinate 5,521,255 of NW_015090885.1, forward strand.
TTTCTCAGATAACTATAAATCCTTTAACTTAATTGGAATTACGATAAACATAGATGTGGGGCTACCCTGTGATTTCACAGCAGCTTCCTGCTGTAAATGACAGTCTCAAAATGTTGATCTAAGCTAGCATTAACTAAAGCTTGTAAAATTGCTGTTCAATCTTTCTCACAAAAAAATGACAAATAGCCTGATATTATATCAGCACAAGAAATGAATATTATCAATATGAACCATGTTGTTCAGCAGCTTATGTCACAATCTGAATTTGGAGGAAGATGAAAGCTCAAGATTTCAGGTCAGGAAGAAACAATTCTTCAGTGAAAAAAAAAAAAGAGCAAGCAAAGAGTTGTTTGTTGACTTTGAACTGCTTTGGCTTTCAGAAGTTTCTTTTAATTTTTCATCAACACCTTCAAGTACAGTTAAGTCCCATCTTCCTCCATTTTACACAGCTGCTTATCCTCCTCCCTGTATTTCCATAAGTTTACAAATTCCTCTTTCACTGAAAATGTGGAGTTCAGGCAAACTTATAATACTACCTGCATTTGACCTCCTAAAAACCTGCTTGCTCCCAAAGGAAAAGCAACACACAATGGTTGAAATGGGTGGTACACGATGACAAGACATACCAGCACTTCCTCAGCCACCCAGCACAAACAGCTTTTCATAACACAACAAGAATGAACAAACTCACACCAGCATTTTTCCCCATCTTCAGTATGGGCACTGCCTGCAAACCATCAAACTCTTTGTCCTTAAACTAATGAGAAACACTGCTAGCAGCCGACCCTCAAGAAGTTGTGTGACATTTGGATATTCTGAGGAAGAAAACTGAAAAGCTCTTGCAAGCATATACATTTATTTGATTATAGAATTAATGTTGCCAGCCCATTTCACAGCTGATACATGAAGCAGCAGCAGTTAATCTTTCAGCCACTGACTGTAGCTTGGTGACTTTGTCTTGATTTGAAAAATGCATTGAACTTTCTCAAACTTCTCTGTACTTTGGTTTTATGAAGGCAGTGTGATTTAATTTCTTATTTAGAAGCAGATGCATCCCTGCATGATAGATTTCAAATCTAGACATCCAAGACATTGGACAGATAAGGTTTTTCATAGCTAAACCAACAGCTTCTTATTAAATCTGGAGCTGAGTGTGTGTTCATGCAAGTGTGGGCATGCACATGCACACATGTTGCAAGGAATGTAGAAGGTTCGCAGAAAGCACATTTCTTTGTGCAGAGCCTGTTCCATGAGAAAGACAAAGTGAAAGCCTCCTCGGGTTTGTTCAAGGTATTTCAGAACCGAAGTGGTACAGTGGATGTAGTCAGGAACATGGAAACAAAGAGCACACAGAAGAATTAGCCGGTTACTATGACTTCTAGCTATGAGGTTCAGCAACAAAGCTGAAAGGGCAAGTTCAGCTATTTGATGATGAAAAAGGTTTTGGAGATTATGTTTTTCATGGTTGTCAAGCATATTGAAAAGTTAAAAAGAAACATTCTGTCTGCTTGTCTGCATTGTGGGCTTTTTTTAAAACCCCCTTTATAGAGCTGTCTCTCCGCTTATGTATTGGTTACCTTGCCCATTGCACTGAGCCCTCCCTCCCCCTTCTTGGTTTCCCCACAGAGCACTGAGGAAGGTGGCTGTCATTCCTTCATCACTTCACTCCCTTGCAAACAGGCATAAGCACTCACACAGCCCGGCATAGTGGGCAGCATATGGGAAAAACCTAGTATCTCCAAAACCAGCATACTTCAAGTTTTCGGTGACTGGCTAGTAATTGATTATTCTAAAATAGTAATTGAAGGTTTGAAGCTTCCTAACGGCACAAAGCTGATTAAACTGCTCAATACAGTAATCAGCAAGAAGGATGCTCACCTTCAATCTGTTGTGTCATTCTGGAGTTGCAGCTTTCAACACCCTAATGGTAAGTATTCAGGCATTGTATGTGCACTAGTATATTTGCATTATATATCTAAAAGTATCAATGAACTTATTTAATTTTTCCTTTTTATTACATCTGAAAATAATATTTGTGGGGTTCTGGCTTCCAAGACTTCCCGAGTCACAGCACTGACCACCAGACAACTCTTCCCCTCTTCCATCAGCGAAGACCTCAATTGAATTTGGGTCTTTCAAAGGGATGTAGAAGTGCCATTTCAGGAAATCCCATACAGAGACCAATCCCTGTAGAAAAGTCCATTAAAAGAACAACCAGTAGTCAGAGCTTTTCCACAGGTTACAAAGAAAATGGGGTCAAATCCTCATGTTATTTCATGCAGTTAGACTATTTGGATCAGACATGCTGAACAGGAGTAGCTGCAGGTCCAGGCAGAAGGAAGGAGGAGGGACTCTACACAACCACATCACTGTTCACGCGCTTGGTGCTTGTGCAGTTTGCCAATACAGATTGGGAGGATGTGCAAGGGGTTAACTGACCCCTACCAAAGCCTCACCACAACAGGGACTGACTATTTCTAATTGTGGGTGGTTCTCCCTTCCTGATTATAACTAGAAATTTTATCCAGGATCCAACAGGGTGGGTTTTTTTTCTAATTAAGTCCTGTCTGAACTGGCACCTTACTCAGGGAGATTTCCATTGCAAGTCCACTGTGTGATGGGTTGACCCTGGCTGCATGTCAGCTGCCCACCAAAGCCCCTCTATCACTCCCTCTCCTCAGCTGGACAGGAGAGAGAAAATATAACGAAAGGCTCATGAGTTGAGATAATGGCAGGGAGAGATCACTCACCAATTTACCATCATGGACAAACCAGACTTGACTTAGAGAAAATGTATTTAAATTAATAATTTAATGATACTGAGAAATAAAAACTAAATCTTAAAACACCTTCCTCTCCCATCCTTCCCTTCTTCCCAGGTTCAACTTCACCCCAATTTCTCTATCCCCTCCCCAAAAGCAGTATGGGAGGATGGGGATTGATGGTTGGGGTCAGTTCATCACATGTTGTTTCTGCCCCTCCGTCCTTCTCAGGGAGAGGACTCCCCACACACTTCTGCTCCAGTGTGGGGTCTCTCCCACAGGAGACACAAATTTCTGCAACGTGAGTTCTTCCCACAAGCTGCAGTTCTTCATTAATTGCTCCAGTGTGGGTCCTTTCCATGGGGTGCGGTCCTTCAGGAACAGACTGCTCCAGCACAGGTCCCCCACAGAGCCACAAGTCCTGCCAGTAAACCTGTTCCATCATGGGCTCCTCTGTCTCCATGGGTCTACAGGTCCTCCAAGGAGGTAGCTCCAGTGCAGGCTTCCCACAGGATCACAGACTCTTTCAGGCACATCCACCACCTCCTCCCCAAGCTGCAGGTGGATATCTACACTAGCATTAATCTCCATGGTCTGCAGGGGGACAGCCTGCCTCACCACAGGCTACAAGGCAATCTCTGCTCCAGCACCTGGAGCACTTCTTACAGGTCCCCCACAGAGCCACAAGTCCTGCCAGTAAACCTGTTCCATCATGGGCTCCTCTGTCTCCATGGGTCTACAGGTCCTCCAAGGAGGTAGCTCCAGTGCAGGCTTCCCACAGGATCACAGACTCTTTCAGGCACATCCACCACCTCCTCCCCAAGCTGCAGGTGGATATCTACACTAGCATTAATCTCCATGGTCTGCAGGGGGACAGCCTGCCTCACCACAGGCTACAAGGCAATCTCTGCTCCAGCACCTGGAGCACTTCTTCCCCCTCCTTCTTCACTAACCTTGGTGTCTACAGAATTATTTCTCCCACATATTCTCACTCGTTTCTGACTACTGCTGATGTTGTGCAGTTCTGGCTTTTTCCGCCCCAATTCTTAACTAGGTTATCACAGAGGCTCTACCACCATTGCTGATGGGCTCAGCCTTGGCCAGTAGTGGGTCCATCCATGCAGCCAGCTGGCATTGGCTCTCTCCAACATGGGGGAAGCTTCTAGCAGCTTCTCACAACAGAATTATTTCTCCCACATATTCTCACTCGTTTCTGACTACTGCTGATGTTGTGCAGTTCTGGCTTTTTCCGCCCCAATTCTTAACTAGGTTATCACAGAGGCTCTACCACCATTGCTGATGGGCTCAGCCTTGGCCAGTAGTGGGTCCATCCATGCAGCCAGCTGGCATTGGCTCTCTCCAACATGGGGGAAGCTTCTAGCAGCTTCTCACAGAAGTCCCCCTGCTACCAAGACCCTACCACAGAAACTTGATATACATTGTGTATATGGCTATTTTGAAACATCCTCGCATTGCCAACAGACCTCTGTAAAGGAAAGGGATTACTGTGATATTACTGCTGCTTACTAAGCTTTAATAGCTAGAAAACTGGGCCTTCATTTTGATAAGTGGTATTTTCCATAAGTTAAGAATTATGCAAATATTCACTTTTGTAACAAAAAAGAAAATTATTCTCCATAAAGCATTCCAGATAATTTTAAAACATTCCTTAAAAAAAAAAAAAAAGATATTTCCCCCTTTTAGTCACTCTCCCCAGTGGTCAGCTAAGCCAGGTTTCACAGCATTATTCCTTTAAAGTCTGTTTTACAGGTGACTGAATGCTAGAAAAATGAGCAAAATGCTGCCTGAAGTATTTATGCTTATTTGTCACAGCTTGAGATTGGGCTGGGACACCGAAAGCATTTCAGAGCTTCTGCAAATCCTCCCTTTGGATTATTTACAACCTGTTGATGCATATTCAGGAACACACCATAAAATATCATTAAAGTGATAAATCTGTCTTCAACTACTATGAGCTTCCCCATCTCCTTACACTCTTTGATACATTGTCAGTTGTTGTTTTCCTTCCACTGCTAACCCAAATAAGATATCTTTTTAATAATAAAACAGTCAGATTGAAAGTGCATGATGCTGAGATACCTCTGTGACATCCTTACCTATGGTGCTATAACTGATAAAGAGACTGTTTCACTGGAAGACAAATGATGCTGGATGAAGAACAGGAGTGACAACTATTTATTGCAAATGGATGCTACAGATATCAGCTGGAAGCTAAGCTGCATTTCATTGTAATTAATTACATTTGGATATACACATAAAAATATACAAACTGTTCCCATCCATGGCAGAAAATCTGCTTTTTTGACACCAGCCTCTATGGTACTTAAACAGCAACACTGCTGTTGCTGGAGTTTATAGTTCAAATTCTTCCCTTTCGACACTCCAAGTCTCCATTCTACAAGCATCTCTTTTCCTGCTCCCACTCCCCGTGTTTTGTCTTTTTTCACCCAAGAAGCTTCTTCAATTAAAGTCAAGAGAAAGAAGCAGTTAAATTCTTGCCATCATTTCCCTTCCCATATAGTAAGCAGAGTTGTTTTTGCTAGAAATATCCATATTCTGAAATATTGGGAGAAAGTCAAATTCCCCTGGAGTGCAGTATTTCTTTGCTTTATCATCAACACCTGTACACTAAATGGCACCTGTCTCACTGAAGAAGGAAGTTTTCCGTCTTTCTGAAGCACTCAGGTATGTAGTGTACTGCAAGCCATATTTTGTGTTTATTACATGAAAGAAGAAAAAAGTATCCCAATATGTATTCCCTTTCCCCAGGTGACTACCAAATTGCAGCGAACTGTAATTCTCAGAGAGACTGGGGACAAAGCAAAAGTGCTTATTCAGCAAGCAGGATAGTTCACAAGTTAAAGGGATAGTGTGCATACGTGCACGCCAATTCTCAGTAGAAGTTGAATGCATTTTAGCAACGGGATATTTCTGCCAATACCATCCTTGATGATACAGGGCTCAGCATAGTTATAGAAGAACCACACAAATAGTTAAGGAGCAATGATTAAACCAGCATTTTATTGCTCACATACTATGAAGTCTCACATGCAAGCACACAGGAAAAAAAAAAAAAAAAGAATAGAATACCTCTCCAATGAAAGTTACAACACAGCCAAGAGCAACATTTTTTTAAAAAATATTTTTCCAGTAGAATTAAAACGAAGGAATCTTTCCTGCCAACGCTTTTCCCCAAGGCATGTCCCTTGCCCTGCCCCAGCCGAAGCATCCTTTAATCCCTCTTCTCAGGGCTGTGCTACAGCAGCAGCAGACACGCTGGACCACAGCTTGAGATTCACTGAGGCTTTTGTCCTAAGAAACACAGTATAATCATCATCCAAAGGAAGATGGTACATTAGCTGTCAACTGCCTTTTGCTTTATCTGCAAGCTCTTAAATGACACAACCACTAAATAGTAATCCTACCTCTTGAAAATGACTAGTTAAACTGCTCCTGCATCACAGCATCAAACCCTGGCTTTGTATCTAGAGCCACACAACTAAATCATGCACTTCACTGCCCTCTTCTCCTTCACACAACACGTGCTTCACATAAGGAATACTGCCATCTAAGCCAAACTTCCCTATCTAATGGAAAAAAAGAGAAGAGGAAAAAAACAACCACAAAACAGGTGAAGAAGTCCTTACAGTCTGAGTATTTATTTAACTAAGCAGAAAAATGCAGTCAGGTTGATAATCCATTTCCCCTGTTCCTATCCAGACTCCTAGACAGGTCTTGGCACTGCAGTCTCCAGAAAAATCTGTTTTCCTGGTACAGCTTGCCCTTTTGCTGAGCAGTATTTAGAAGTCTGAATTATTATCAGATCTCTCAAATTGCTGGTTATTCAGGAATTAACCAGGAACTTTACCCAGGATATTTTTGTCTCAAGAAAATTTCTCTTTAACCCGTCATCTTCTCAAGATGATTTGTTTACCTCTTATACTGTTTCAGAGAGGATACTGGTGATCTCGGATGATTGTTACCCCTATTTCTCTGGTTTACAGCTGTGTTACATATGCTATTTGCAAAACCAGGAGAATATTCCATGTTTATTAGTATCTTATTCTTATGGGAAGAGGAAAAATAACAAATAATTTCCATTAGACTACTGTATTAGAAAATGGAAATATCATACATAGCAGCTATTGACATGGTTTAAAGGGTTTTTGTTGTTGTTTCTTGAAAACTCTTTCAAGTCCAAAAATCAGAAGGTGAGAATTAATTCCCAAAAATATTATCTCAGATATTGAAAAGGGAAAAATACTCTGTATCTTGCACTTATTGCTAATTACTATCAAGTTATGGTGAAGCCATTTTTGCACATTTTTTAAAGACAACTTGGACCATTTTAAGGCATGTATACTACCATACAGATCAGTGAGATGAAAGCTCATGATAGCAGGCAACGCAAGGGACAAGAGCTATATAAGAGGAAGAGATGTCTCCAGTCTGTGGGCATAAGTCTCACATTTTGTCTCAGTTGCTTCATTTTGATTACACTTCCCCAATAATATATTTTTTCAAGCCAGATATTAGCTTTGATTTACACAGGATTAACTACTAAGCAATTCAAATAGTCAATAAAATAGCAACCATACATAAAAACTGTGTTTCTGCTGTAAGCAAAAATGAATTTGCAGCATCAAGAGAGTTCCAATTCAAAGTTATAATAACTGTTGTCCAAAAGTTACACTATGCCTAGTGCTTTATTTACCTTTCCTTAAAAGTGTCTGTAAGTAACTTCAAATGTAACAGGTTACTGAACTGGAAGCAAAATGATACATACCTTGGAGGGGGGTTGGGAGGGCAAGCTGTATTTAATTACTAGTTATTACTCTGGACAAGAACCCCTGGAGAACATTAGGGTAAAGATCAACTGTATAAACTATAACTGCCATCCCTACCCAAAATGTCAGCATCTCCAGATCTGTAAAGCTTTGTGAAGCAAAAATCCTTTCTTCTCCAAATCAGGCAAGTTCAGCTGATCATTTCACATTTACTCTCAGTCACATGACATAATAAATTCCTCCACCTGAGCATCTACTTGACAGTGGTTGGGCACCTCCCCAGAAATCAAATTATTTCCAACTTTTCCACAAAGACAAATCAGGGTAGTTAATTTTCATGTAAACATTAATATTCAGTGAGTGGTCTCTGGCTATTACAGAAACCCTCCCAGAAGAAGGGAACAGCTGCTTTGAAAAGCTGGGCTGCTTTTCTATAGAGTAGACAGTCACTCATCTCAGTAGGCACCAAGTCCAGTAAGATCCCTGCTAACTGCACAGGATCACAGGTCCTGACTGGGGTGCATTTTGCAGAAAGAAAAAACAACAAGCTGGCTGCTGGCAGGAATGATAACTATTTCAGAGACTACTGTAAGTAACATTTCAAGAAGTCGCTAGGTGATACCAGGGTCTTGAACACAGATAATGATGTTGTGCAGAATCAAACACTGCAGCCTCCCAGAGAGGCTCCCCCAGAGAAGCCCTATGCTCTGCAGCTGTGAAAGTCTCAACACCTTTCACTTATTTCTGACAACACATCAACCCCAAAACACTCCCTGTGCATCTCCTAAGTCCTACCTTGGACTTGACCGGAGGAATGAGAGTGCTGGGTTTAGACCAAATGCATGTTGGCTCCAACTTGTAAAACAAAAAGCATTGGCCATTTTACATACAGCAAGATGCTGGTATGAAGGCATACAACTACATCTCTACAACTACCTGAATGGAGGGTGTAGAGAGGTGGGGGTTGGTCTCTTTTCTCAAGTCACAGGCGACAGGACAAGAGGAAATGGCCTCAAGTTGCGCCAGGGTAGGTTCAGGCTGGATATTAGGAAAAAATTTTTCACTGAAAGGGTTATCAGGCATTGGAATGGGCTGCCCAGGGAGGTGGTTGAGGCACCATCCCTGGAGGTGTTCAAAAGACGGGTTGATGTAGTGCTGGGAGGTATGGTTTAGTGATGGTCATGCTTCTTGTTTGTTGTGTGGGTGTCTATTTTTGTCAGTTAGGTTGACGGTTGGACAAGATGATCTTTAAGGTCCCTTCCAACCTAGAAGATTCTGTGATTCAGTGTAACAGTACACTGAATATTGCACACAGGGAGATGGATGCTACATCAAGATTTACAGATATTAGAGAAAAGCTTAAGACCGTTCCTAAATACTTAGAAAAGCTTGGCAAATTTCTTAGTTTCCAAAGATTCTCTTTCAGTGTTGCAGCCTTCAGCTAAAGACTAAAAGCATCCTTTGGTTCTTACATTCACAAAGAAAAGCGAGCATGCAAACTCCGCTACATATAAATAAGGCATTTGAATATATTGACTATGGCCTGTAAATATGGATAAAATTTACTATCTGCTACATCAGCATCATAGCAAAAAAAAGACACCCTGATATTGACATGAATTATTTTGAGGAAAAAAGAAAAGTAATGAATTGGGCTATGCAGAATTCAAAGTTTAGAAAGTAGGATGTTCATCAAACTTGAAAATGTTATTTAGCACTGCAAATTAAAGCAAATAACTTGCATTCCACAATTCACTAGTTAATCTGTATTGATTAAGCTTTTGTTAGAAAAAGGCTCTTAGCAGTGCACGTTCTTGGACAAGTGCTGAAAGCAAGTGTTGCAACTTATATCTAACCATTTGTTCAGTGAAAAGCATTTACAATGAATTGTTTTTCACTCTTTTGAGGGGAAAAAGTCGGAGTCATTTGCAACAATGCAAGCAGAACAAATTGGAAAAAATGCATTCTATTTTATTGGGTTATAAAAACAAGTCATTGCCAAAGTTCCCTAGAGATACAGCTAGTATGTTCAGCCTTACATTGTACTGAAAAAGTCACTTTTTATTTCTAGACTTCAGAGAAAGCTTTGGAAAAAAAAAATCTCTGGTTTTTCAGAAATAGATATTGAATTATAAGTACATTAATTTTGTGCAGCATTCCATTTATCTGTAGCTCTCTTTAAACTAAACTACTTTTGAACATTAGTATTTCAGCCACCATTCTAGCATGTTTTATTCCTGCAAAGCACAGTTTTCATCCTGAATGAGTCAAGAAAAAGAATTCCAAACAATTATCAAGCAGTTACATTATTGCTGTAAAGGCATTAAGTAGCTGACTCATTTAAATCTAGTCAAAATAAAGCACTCTGTATTCTTACCACCCTTCTTGGTGTCCCACTTTTCAAGAAAAGGGGCTTAGTAAACAATAGCATGATGGTAATAAACTTGCAAACAAGTGTATTTATGGTCATCTCTCAACAGTCTCTTTTGACCTTTGCTTAAAATAACCTCAAGCTTTTATGCCAGATATCTTTTGTTTCTAATTATAGGCTGGAACATGATATTTTGATCCACACCGCAAGGATTTTTGCATAAAACTATGCAAATATTAAGCTAATTGTAAAATAGATACTCAGTATTTGTTATATAAATTTGCAAAGTCAAAGGAACAAATCCTGAAGATATTTTTGCATATCCCTACACATACTCTCAGGAAGCAACAAGTTTCATTGTCTAGAGTCCACAGATACACATCTTTGGACAGAAAAAAGACCAACAGTTTTCTACTTGGTAAGTTTTACATCACATAATTAATGCATAACATTTCTTGCGGTCTTTTCTGCAGAACTTACAGTATTTCAGCTTAATATTCAGCAAAAATAAGTATTCTTCTTTACTTGGATATATGTTGGATCATCATCAATATATTATAAATGGGACATCCTAAAGATTAGTATATTCAATTTCTCCAATAAAGCGTAAAGGAAAGTCAGCTTTAAATAGTGGGAGAGCAGGAAGAGTCAGACAGACTAAAAAGACTATTTGAAATTACAGAGTATCTCAGGCACAATCTCTCAGCAGTACCTCAGGTGCCATTCTGATGAACCTTTTTTTTTTTCAACCTTATATTGGAAAGGGTTGTCATAAAAGGACAGTTTTGCTCAGGAAAATAAGTGTGGAAACGGGCTAGTGCTAGGAGTCTTGCATCTTCAGCAGTATTCCAAACCTCTCTGTAACCATTCGTTAAGTACAAGTGACAGAAAAGTTATCAAGTACTCTTGCCCAACCTCCATCTTGCCTCACTAAAGTCCTTGATAACGTATTTTACTATTATCTTAAAAAAATAACACCAACAACTTGATAAACTCCAACCCATTCATATTCCGCTCATCCCCTGGGATTTGATTCAGGCTAACATACGCATTTTTTAACAAAGGGGTGGAAAAATGCATATATTAAGAGTTAAAATAGGGATAAGTCTTGTCAGAGCATCAAAGCATTTGACTACCTTAATTCCAACCATTTATCTTAAGGTTAATAGCAAAATATAATTTTACATTCTCAAAAGCATGCTCAGATGAAGCTTAAACTTTGCAGAACAGTAGGACTCATTCCCCCTACGTTCTAATCACAAACATTTCCACTAAAGGCCACACCACCCACTAACAGCATGATCTTAGCAACCAGGCGAGGTACTCCACATCAGGCACTTCCTCACCATTAGATACAACATTCACAACATGCATCAAAACCATCTTTACTTTGCTTCTTAAAACAGCCTTGAGAGTCACACAGCAGTGAGGTGGACACAACCAGCAAAGGCAAGACCCTGGAGAGACTCTGGTTCGCGCAGGAGGCCCGTGCAGCAGCCCTGTGTGAGGCTGGAGCCCATACCCTGCAAAGCAACCCCTGCAGAGGTAGCAGCCAGATACTACCTTCACCTGCACATAACCCAAGCAAAATGCAACTGTATCAGCCATCTCACCCTGACTTAGCAGTGGCAGATGAGAGAAGAGATATGCTGGTGAACTCAGCCGTACTTGCCTTTTCCCTGCCATCCAACAGGCCAAAGCTTTTGCCTACGGCCTTTTGCTTACAACTCTAAAACTCCTGCTGTAGGTCTTCTCCTCTCTCAATAGCTAACCCTTCAGTCACAGAAGACCAAAGCAGACTAACAGATTGCCCAGAAGGACTAGAATTGCAGCTGAGGTTTTATTTTCCAGGACACGCTGCACTGCTGAAGCCAAGAGCCCAGACACTCACCTGACCGATGCAGGCCACAGGCACTTCAGTACCCCCACCTCCTTCAAACAACCAAACCCACCTACTTTCTTTCTATCCCTTTATAGAAATCACCTGGCTATTTCCCAGCTGGATCTGATAACAAACAAAGCCTGCTGGCTCCTCAGCCTCAAGCTCCTCCTTGCCCACAAAGCAGATCAATTCTTAAATTTATAAACTAAAATAATGTGTTTATAGCTTTGAATGTTTTTTTATTGTTAACTGCAAATGCTTTCTGTCATTCACCAACTGATTTGTGAATAAAGTTCCCATGTTCTTACATGCATATAAAAGTTCAGGAAATTAGCCTGTCAGTCTTTTGGGGGACAGATAGTTTCATGAGAGTAACAGCAAGCAATGGTTAAAGTTTGAAGAAAGCAGTAGCTGAACTTCACAAAGATGATGCCAAGAATGAGCGAATGAGCCACTGGTTGCTCCTGTATCAAATAAATCTTAATATTATGGATGTGATACTGTTCCTTTTAAATATTCTAGGCTATTCTAAGACAAACAGGAGTACAAAGCAAGAGCTGTCCTTAGATGTATGAAAATGATTTTGAAAGATTATTCCTACTAAATGTTAAGACCAAAAGTTTTATTAGAGGCGGGAAAGTAGAATGGAGCCTGAGAAAGCAAAATGTGGGCACTGCACAGGAGTTGCAGGGAAGAACATGCCTCAGAAGGCATCTTTCTCTATGAGAGAGCAGGTTAAGGTCTAAAGTCTTTGGATGTGTGCAGGGGTTTCCAAGACAGAACAGACAGAAAAACACAAATGGAGAGAGACAAAAAATATGCAGAAAAGTGCATGTTTCTGGGAAATGTATGAAAGAAAAACATTCAAAGTTCTGTGGCAACAGAGGTACCCAGCATCTCTCAAAAACAGAGGGAAGGCATGGAGAGGGGGGCAGTAATACAAGGCAGAAAACTTAAGAGACTTGGTTATCTATTGGGAAATGCTTGGATGTGTAGCTAAAGCTTTTCAGGGTAAAAGCAGAACTGACAGTAAGTTCCTCAATCTTCTTGTCTTTGGAGAAAGGCAACTGCCACTTGAAGGTTTCCTTCCATTGTAAATAACTGGAAGGCTGAGTTATCAGCCTCAGATCTAGAGGATCTCATGCAATATGCAGCTGGTCAATATAAATCTATGTTTGATATTTTTTACTTTTTTTTTAAGAAAACATGCTAACCATCAGTACTCCCCCGTGATAGTCTCACCATCACTTACAAAGTTATATTTAAATATATCTTGAAAAATAAAGGCAAAATCTCATGATTTATTTAGGAAATAACACAAAATAAACTTTTCCTGTATTCTCACAGCAGAACTTTTTACAGTTTCAAATACAACTGAGCTTTGAAAGAGTATGCTTATTCAGGAACAGAGGAAAACATACAGATAGATTGATAGGGGCCCTAAAATGTGATTTACATTTTCACAAGCTAAGAAACTGGGGAAAAGAAAGATGATTTTACACATTTCCAGAGATGTAGCTTGGTGACAAAGCTGCTTTTTTAGAAAACGGGGACTTTAAAAGTCTCAAACACATTTATGCCATAGTGTGTATTCAAAGCAAATCCACCAGGCTCTTACACAAAAGAAGGTGAATAATCAGCCAGCTATACACTATTCATTAATGATGCAAGAAGCTATTTCAGCGAGTGGGATCTTTAAAAGCAAAGGCTGTCATGGAAAGATGCATTTATTTAGAAGCCATTAGAATATTTGTCTCATCTATTCTTCCGTATCCTCACCTGAGCTCAGCCTATTTGAGAACAATGCAATCAGTGAAGTTGTTTAATAATGAAAGATTCAAAACCTTTGCAATAAATATGTCCCTGGGCTTCTCATTTTCCAATGGAATTTTCTAAATATGAATCAAAGCAGGAGAAAACAAAAAGACTCAGAGATGTCTAAGCAAACCCTAATAATTTTAACTTAAATTAAACATTATCTGTCTTGAGCAGTCTATTTACTTCTTAGTCAATCAGGACCAGAGATGAAGATTTCTTTAAGAGAACCAGTAGCAGCTATTTAGTGCCAGGCTGGGTTGGAAATTTATCAATATCTTTCAGGATTAATAGGGATAAAGGAAGGGGAGGCGGATTTTTTTTTCAAGGAGAAGTCCTGCATTCTTAGTGGAAGTCAGCCCTTGGTGGAAGCAAGCAGTGGCAAATACTGATCTCACTATGGAAAAAGCCACGTTGGTCTCATTCAGTCAAAATCAGCACAAATGTCCATGAAAAGTGTAAAAAAAGGCCTTAGAGCAAGGGATGCTGGACTTGACAGCACTGAGACAAATGCATACACACTATTTGGTCACTGTGGAAGACATGCTTTCCTCTAGCTATTGCTCCTCTACAGTTTGACTTTTTTCTGCTCTTTCTCTTGCATGGATCCTGAGTGCCTTTTGAATAAGATTATGTAGGTACCTCCTCTGTCCTTCCTGATGACCGATGTCATGACTTTTTCTTTCCTGCAGAAAACAGTTCTAACTATGCATAAGATTTAGATTAGAAAATTTTAGAAAAGACCTGGTTTTGTTTACATCAGAGAGGAGGAAGCTATTCACTTCAGCAAGTTCTCATTAGTTTTGAAAATATCTCCAAGATGACAAAGACTCATCTTCCCAGTGAAAATGACTGAGCCCCACAAACTTCACTAAATCTTCAACAAATCTGAATCTGAACAAAATCTTATGCCCTTTTGCTGTTTTATCTAATTAGATGGGAAGAAGAGATTGTTGCCTATCCATAGTACCTGCAGTCGTTACACAGCAGACACTCCATCTTTGGTCAAGGCTTCCAAATATAACTTTAATAGAAATCATTCTAAAAAAAAAAAAGAAACAAACAAGAGAAAAAACCCCAACACAACACATAAAACATGGCAGGAATAAACCCACCTAATAGAAAAAAAAAAAAAAAAAAAAAAAGAAAAAAAACCCCACCACAAAACAAAAAACATGGCAGGAATAACCCCCCCTAATAGAAAAAAAAAAAAAAAAAAAAAAAGAAAAAAAACCCCACCACAAAACAAAAAACATGGCAGGAATAACCCCCCCTAATAGAAAAAAAAAAAAAAAAAAAAAAAGAAAAAAAACCCCACCACAAAACAAAAAACATGGCAGGAATAACCCCCCCTAATAGAAAAAAAAAAAAAAAAAAAAAAAGAAAAAAAACCCCACCACAAAACAAAAAACATGGCAGGAATAACCCCCCCTAATAGAAAAAAAAAAAAAAAAACAAACAGAAGAGCAAAAAATTAGAGAAAAGGCAATGCCTGCAGAAATTAGGAGAAAGCACAATAAAGTGGAATACAGCAGAGTAGTCCATACCCTTTTCTTCAACTGTAATTTCTTCAGATTGTGTTGAAATGGAATGAAATATATTTTTTCTTAACTGAATGCTGGCTTTCCTTCTTCAGAGCTGAATTCCATTACTGGCACTTTGGTATGTGTTTAAGTAGACAGTATGCTTTTTTGGGGGATTTTCAGAAGTCATCCCCATGCCACTGAGTTTTTTTGTCAGCATTGACACATCTCTAAAAGCACTGCTGACGTCAGTAATTCTCATGATCAGTATTTATGCAAAGCATTTCTCTTTGGGGAAAAAGATATTCTCATGTTTTTCATTAGTGAGCTGAAGTCTGAAGTTGTTTATATTACTGTTGTTTATATCACTGTTTTACATGCTACAGCAAGCCTTTTAGCTTGAGGTATTAGATAATTTCAATGATGTGCTGAGTAAGGGCACCATTACCTGTAGCTATAAGCTTACTGTACACCATTTTGCCCTGTAATTAGCATTTCTTCCTTTTGCTAATCAAACTCATACGTTTCCAGTTGCATACTGCTCTGATACTGGCCTCTGTGTACATGTCTGCAAGTGCAGTCACAGTAACTGACAGAACAGCAGCACCCAGTCAAGTGGAAAATACAATTTCCAGAAAATAAAAACATGCATTCCCAGAGACAACAATCTGCCTAAAGAAGTAATCTGTTCAATGTAGTTACCCAGTAATTTAGCAGTGAAAATGATGAAGATTTCTCCTGTGGCTCTCATCTAAATCTTCCCTCAGACCCCTATGGTCTTTGTTATGATTAATAGATTTGATCCTTACTAAGGGCTGACATAGGCACCAAAGCTCTTAGGCAGTTATCACTTTGGATGAATAACCGTATTGCATAGTCTCTAAACTTTACCAAAATATGAAATATGGAGAACATCCTCACTTTTGAAGGAAGGAGGAAAGCCAATGGATTTTGCCAGCTTCTGCAGTTCTTTTCAGTACATGAACATACATATTGATGTATGTTGGCTTGAAGTCAGTCACTAAAACCCCAGTGGACAACTGAAATGGTAGTTACCAAATGTAAGAAATAGATATTCAACTTCTTCCTGATATAATCTAGTTGTAAATCAGGATATAAGCATTCTTGCCTTCCCTCTCAGCTTCCAGTTTTCACCTTCTGGAAATGTGTAATGATTATTTCTGGTAACAGTAAGTTTCATGGTTTTGTTCTGAATGACTTCCCATTGCGTTCTTTTTCTCCTCTCCATCATGAGACAACATCCATGTTTTTTAAAGTTCCGGTCTCTTTTATGTTCTTCATTTATTGTTGCAGGAGGTGCTGTACCTCCCTTTTCCCACCCTCTGTCCATAGATGTTGTGGCATTTCCTTTTTCCAAGAGGGAGTCTTGGCCTCTCCTTTTTTTCTTTGGAGAAGAGTAACCCACCACATGCCCCATATACCATGATAAATCTCCTGTGGGACATGCTTGAGCCTAATGCGGTGTGATGAGAGCAGGTTTGAATGTGTGGGGTGTAAGTATTATTTACTGGGGATAAACATTTTCACGTTTCTCCCTGTCTAGGCACACAGCAACGAGATACACACATTTCATTAAGCAAAAACGATCAGCTGTTTTCCTAAGTAGCGATCTTCATTCTCACTTAATAGTCAGATTTTAAGAGAACTGAGAGTGTTTTAATTAAAGGATGCAAACAAATAGTCTGATTTTGAGAGACGCTGAGCACCTGGTATTGCAGACTGCAGATGGTCTGTCACTGCCCCTGCTGAACTGCTCCACTGACCCTCATTATGGGCACACCACAGCACATTACTGGGACGGCTATGCAAGGCAGAGTCAACGAGGCTACACTCCCTAGACATCATAATGTAAATAATAACATCATAACCCCTGCCATCTACCTGCAGCTAGCTCCGCATCCGCATATCATATTTTATCCCAAATGTGTAGGTATTTATGGTGAAGTAGAAAAGGCAAAAACTGTGAGGCATCAATCGTTAGGTCATCCTGGGACTCAGCAACAGCTCCTAAAGATAGCTCTGATGCCAAACACTGGCAACAGCTCTGCATGTTGAGCAGGCTCCTTCTCACCTCTCCTGTCCATGATGCCACCCATTGAGCCCTTTTAGGCTGCTCTGAGGGGGTTCTGTTCTTGAGCTGAGCCTGCTCCAAATTTGTGTCATAGAATCATAGGATGGTTAGAGTTGGAAGGGACCTTAAAGATCATCGAGTTCCAACCCCCCTGCCATGGGCAGGGACACCTCCCACTAGAGCAGGTTGCTCAAAGCCCCATCCAGCCTGGCCTTGAACACTTCCAGGGATGGGGCATCCACAACTTTCCTGGGCAACCTGTTCCAGTGTCTCACCACCCTCAAGGAGGAGCTGCTTCTCCAAGACAGCATGGCCCTAGAGACTAAACAGCAACTTTTATGCTTACCTTTCTTAAACCCAGTGGGAGGAAATCTCTTCTGGCAGCACCATCTGCCACATTAATTTCTTACATCATTTTAAGCCATTTTGTCTTGTGCTTGGTGTCTTTGGTTATGCCTGGGTACACATGGTTAGGGCCCCTTCTTCACCCCGCAGAAGGAAAACGTGCTGTCTCCAGGGGTGGCTCTGACAAGGGTGCAGTGGGACCTATCCCCATCACAACTGTAAAAACCTCACTAGAACCTTTCTTTGTCCCTCAGTCTGAAGGCTGACATGCAGTCGGAGGATAACACAATGGAGGTGAGGTAACAAGGAGGTAACATCAGGCGCAGCAAATACCGAGTTAAAACACGTAGCAGTTTGCCACCACAGGTAGCAAGCAATTTACACAGCGGGGTCTTCTTAAGGGGGCGAGGGGCGGTCAGCAGTGTGAAACAGTTCACAGAACTCCCATACTTCCAGGCACCAGCACTTTAGCCCTCATTGGGGATTTTGCTGGCTATCCCAAAAGTCACAGAGAATGGGAATGGGGCAACTCAGGGTGAGCATGAGAAGGTGCATGTAGGAGAAAGCTATAAACGTCCTTCACAAATGAATGACTTTTTTTTTTTGTATTGTTGTTTTCTGCTACAAAACTAAACACTCTTGTCTTCTTAGCACAATGTTGGTAATGAATAACCCATATTGTTCTTACCTGGTGTAATATTCTTTTCACGATCCCAGTTTATTACATGCAGACACTCACACTACTCCCTGCTTCAAAATATTCTGCTGAAATCTCACAGCTGAAATACATTAAGGAAGCCACTGGGTATATACTGCATATATACAGTTAACCCCAACCGAGATTCCCATAACTACAGTGCCTGTGAGAGTGCCCTTGGCCCGTGGTCTCCTCTGAACTCTGCCTGGGCGTGATCCCAGAGCGTTAGTTAGCACGGGCTACCATCACGCCCATGAGAGCAGTACAAATTAAACAGCATAGACAATGGTATGTTCCTACTCAAGCCCTCACTCCGGTCCTGCTTTGTTTACTGGAAAGATGTGGCTCTGCAAGGCTGCACAGGCACACCCTGAGCTGAGGAAAAAGAGAATAGTAGCTACCCATTAACCTCCTAATCCAGCTGCAGCACAAAAGTGAGAGCTTTACCACACTCTTCAACGGCATGCTATTCTGCTCTTCTAGAACAAAAGCCTTTCTTTTCTCAAACACGTACCTGGAAAGGAGGAAGAACACGAGGAAAAACCAACCTCTGGGCCTGTGGATATGATCCAGGCAGAGAGGACAGACAGCTGTCAGCAAACCCCAGCCACCAGATTTACATTAGTGAATGAGAAAAGTTGAAGCAGCAGGGAACAAGTAAAGTTTCTTAATATCCCTGGAAAGAAACATCCCAGAAAGAAACAGAGCCTGCAAACAAAGGACTGCCACACAGGAAATACAAATTATCCACCTGATTTATTGCAGAAGAGGGATTTAAATGTGATGAAAAGACCCCAGACTTCCAGATGTATCAAGTCTGTAGTGTCAAGAAGGGAGGAGAGCTTACAAAGGACAGGGGCTTACAACTCCACTCCAGTCCTTCTTTCACTCCATACTGGTGTGAGGCAGAGTTTGCAGACAGAGAAAGAGGAAAGTGACCTGGACTTCATGGCTGGGTACTGGAATTTCAAACACTGTAGCAAGCTGAGGATTCCCTGCCCCACTCTTCTCCCACACCAGCTATACATGCCAGCTCGTTAGCACCTACCACACCAGCCCTGGGAAGGGAGAGCTGAGATGTCAGAGAGGCCATGGGCTGGCACGCACAGGAAATAAGTAACTCCATAAATCATGTCTCTTCCCGAGGCTCAGAAGGCACTGCAGGGCAGGGCTGCTTTCTTGATGCCCCAGCCCAAGGTGCTAAATACAGAGATCTGAGAAAGGCTGTCTTTTGAAATGGATGGTGACTGTGACTTGTGCCAATCTTCCATAGCCTTGCCGATATCTTCAGATCCAGATTTTCTTTTTTAGTTTGTGGATGTTTTATAGTAAAATGGTCAGAGATCACTCTTGGTGTTCTCCTGGTCACAGACATACCTGGAGAATTGCCTCTGAACAATTTTTTGAGGTGCTGGTGACTAGCTGTCAGCTCAAGGAAGCTGCTAGATGACTAGTTTCATCACTGGTGATGAGCATTGTTTGGAAACAAAAGATATGGAAAGTAATCTTGAATTCAAGGAAACCAATTATTTTATTGTTCATCTGAGAAAATGTTTCTCTCTGCATCAAGTCTCTCAGAAGGGGACTAAAATGCATGTCACAAAACTCAACAGCCCAGCCACAGTGCCAATTTTTTATTTGCTTGTTATTTCTCATTCAAACAATCCATTGTTATTATTATTTGTGTTGTCATAGTGTCTTGGAACCTGAGTCCAGGATCAAGACTTTAATGAGGAAGAGTTTTGCTGTGGAAACTGAGCAAAAACACTGTCTGAAAATACTTGAGATCAAAGTACATATGAAGTGTGGGCCGCCTTCTTCCAGTAAATGTAATTGCCCTGTCTGCAGCTGCTACTTGTTCATTGACCTTTTTTTTTTTTTTTTTTGGCAAATGCAGGGGATTAAACAGCTTTGTCTAAACTAACACAAATATCACTTAAGCTAAGTAAAACTCTCCCACCATCACTTCACTTTCAGTTTGACATACACTTTGTCTAAATGGAAGTTTAAAACAATCAAGAAATACTTTTTCATAAGCCCAATAGCTAGGTGTGCTGTAGAAAAGCTTGCTGGAGGGATAGAGGGGATACCAAAAGTATATATGTGTTAAAAAAGTGTCTGTAGACACCCTCATGAAAAAGATCTTTTACCTACAAAGGCACAGCTACCGCTTCAAACTTGTATTGACTAAGCTTCAGCAAGGTGAGAGGGTGCGTGAGGACAAGGATCTCTCTGTATTTGCCCAGGTCTTACACTTTTCCTAAGTACCCCCTGGCAGCTCTCCTCAGAGAGAAAATAATGGACTTAGAAGAACTTTCTGCCTGACTCAGTGTGACTGTTCCTATGTAAATAACACAGCAAAAAATTTACTCCAAAAAACAAGCTTTAAATTGCTACCTGCTATAATCAAAACAGAAAAGCCCCTTCTTGCTATCCTCAAAGCTGTTGCTATGAGGCACACCAGCTGACCAAGATGCCACTACACTGAGCAGGGGGCAGCTTTGCTGATGAAGTACAATCATCTGAGGACAAACCACAGTTTGAAACCGAATGAGCACACAAAGAGCGAAGTAGCAATGAGCAAACCCAAAGCAAACACCACAGGAAGCAAGAGATCCTAAGGAGGTATTTGTAGAAGGAGCTGGAGAGACTATTTGCTGACACTGTGACATCCAATGCCCTTGCATGCTGCTTTGCAAATTACTAGAGAATTTCTGCCACCATCAATGTCACTCGTGCAGTTTTCCCTAGGAGAAAATCTTTTTAAAAGGTTTACAGGCACTGCAGAAAAAATCATATACTACATTGTCAGCTCTAGAGATGCACTTTCCCATTTCCGTTAGAGTGAGTGGATTGGCGTCAATCTGAAGCCAGAGGCAGACCGTAGAGTGAGCACAGGTTAATCATAAACAGTCAACTCTTATTCATCAGCAGCAGTGGACAGAGCAGGACTGTTTTGCTTAACCTCTTGCTATTTCTGAGGTCACTTGTGGCATAATTAAAACTTCATTCATTAATTCAAACAATAGCACGAGATACATGTGGCTGGTAGCTGAGGGAGGAGAAGACTTTATTCACTGGTGCCAAAGCCTGCTAAAGAGAAACCTATGTTCAACTCACATAAAACTGGAACTTAAAAAGCATACAGAAGACAAATCCTAAGCAGCCACCTCAGAAGCTGGCAGGCACCAAATGATCCAGGGAGACTGCTTGTAATTAGACTAATAAAACCATAATGTGGTTGTGTGATGCAGGTAGTTGCTATCTATATGTGTTCCCCTTTGCCTTTTTGAATAACCAAAGACATAAATGAACTTCAAGCACTTTCAGCTTTTGTAAGCTTTTGTAGAATAAAAGTTTACAACAGAATGTAGGGACTGGTTTCACTGAAACACGTTTTGGTTTGCTTCAAAAATGAAGACTTGTATAAACAGAGGTCCCAGCACACAGCAAACATCATGAGCTGAAGGGAAGGGTATATATGATTTACTATCTAGCACCCAGGATTACTTAGCACCAAGGCAAAATATGCATCAGGGAAGTGAAACGCACATAGTGTGTAAAGAGGAGCTGAAAGCACTGCTTGCAAGTAGGTGATCTGTGTGGTACTTGGAGGATGGGCTCGAAGCAACCACTGAGATGTGTCGAAGTCCAGTGCTGAGTGCTAAGAGGGAGAGAGAAGGTGCTGAATAGGTGTGCAACTGTTGGTAGGTGCTGAAGAGCCTGGGGCTCGGCCCAGAGGCAGCAGGTCAGTCATCTCCCTGGCATGTCCAAGCACATCACTAAGGTACCACTCACCTCAAAATCTCCCCGTCCAAATATACGACCCTGCCAGCTGCTCTTTTGCCTTTGCAGAAGAGCTGAGCACGTTCCGTGCAGCCTGGCACCTCTTTCTCACAGTCTCCTCATAACATTCTGGAGGATGCCAACAGCCTCATCCACGAGCACGCACTTCTGAGGACCCAAAATCCCACAGAAGCCGGGATGCTTGAAACACACCTTCCCCTTCTTCCCCCCGACAAGGAGGGGGGAAGACTGAAAAGATGACGACTCGGCAGCAGCCTTTACACCCAATTTAGGATACACAACGGCACCCCGGAGGACACACACACACATCCCTCCCGTGGCACATGGCACCGGAGCGGAGGGGGACCCGCTCGGCATGGCGGGGGCGAGCATCGCCGCGCCGCATCCCGGCGCCCTCCCCCGGCGGCGGCGGCGGCTCCCTCATCGCCTCTTCTTCTTCTTCGCTCCTTTGGCGGGGGGAGCGGCGGCCGCGGAGGGAAGCGCTTCTCTCTCCGCGCTGCGGAGCCGGCGCCTGCCGCGGTGCGGATGCGTGTCCTCCTGGAAACAGCTCCCGACGTTTGCCCCCCCCCCCCCC
>NW_015090885.1:5544007-5562030 GCF_001431845.1 Calidris pugnax
AAAAAAAAACAACCAACCAAAAAAACAACCAACCAACTAAAAACCAACACCAAAATCAAACCCAAACAAACCACCCACTTGGATAATTAAAACGGTAAATCGAGCTAACTTTTCATTATCTTGCTTGCTGTGTGCTTATATATGTAGATATTTATGGCTTATTTGGCTTCATTTTTGTCATCCGTTGGTTTTCGTTAATTAGCTGCTCTTGTGCTGCCGGAGAACTTGAAATGCTGGGGTTTGAACAGAGCAGGACTCTGTTTCTGCTTTATCCTAAAGTTGGACTTTAGAATGGAAATGAAAACCAGCTTCATACCAGCTTTGTAAATATGTTTACTTGTTTTATTAACCTGAATGTAGATGAGATTTCATGTGGCAGCATCTCGTTAAGTTTGCTTTTCCTTAGTTTAATTTTTGCCGATGCTATCTAATTTGGCATATATTTGTGTATGCTACACACATGCAGTCCTGTATTCTGATTGATTTTGTGTGCTGGTATTCACTCCTGAAAATCCAAGTAGACTTTTAATCTCTTTAGTTTATGATGTTAACAAGTGAACTGTCTTCTGTTTGTATCCTAATTCAACTTGTGGATCCCACCAACGCAAGGTCACCCAAACCAAATCAAGTGGTATTCCTCAGCCTTGTAATTATTTAGTTTCCATTTAAGTGATAAAGCATATTACAATGTTTATAGTTTGTGCAGTTTATATAGCTTCTTAATCCAGTATTTTTTTTGTGTGAGAGGTTATTAATTTTTACAGTCACTGTATTAGTTGGATGCTTTGTGAGACTGGGCAACAGCAGGCTTTCTGCACATTATGAAAACTGACTTTATGAGATTGTGTGTCTTTGCTTTGTTAGATATTATCATTTCATAGACATTTATGGGCTCTACTACTAGCTATTCTTCTTCTCGGAGTATTAACCCAGCAGACATTTACCTGTAGGAAAATAAAAATGAGAGATTAGTTAAAAAAATTAAAAATCAGTGTATAGCTGGAGAAAAGACTGCCTTATTCTCATAAAATAAGAGTATTAGTTGCATAGTTGGAAAAATGACTGATCTGAACTCTGCTGTAAAAACCAAGCTAAACTTCCAAGTTTAACTCAGGAAAAACTTAGCGCAGAGTCTGCAGCTCTTAGCTGCTTTTGTTTCTTTCATTTCTGAGAAGTCTTTCATGTGTTGATGTACCTACCTGTACATACCTGTGCATATGCACCTGCACAGGTGCACGTACCAGCCTGAAAGTGGCCAAGCACAGGACCTGTGATTCCAGGCTGTGAGCCACAGAGGACTACAAACAGCGGTGGGGAGAGGAAAAGGGAGAAGAGATTGACAGCATTTACTTTTGGGCACATATTTTGGTAACCTTAGCTTGGAGACTTGTCTCAGTAGTCAAAGAAAAGAAACAGGACCCCACGTGCCCTTCAAAGCACCTAGCGTGTGCTTCTGCTCTAAACTGCTCCTTGCCACGTTTACATCTCTATTTAAATTCATCTTCCAAATGCTTACATTCATCCACCATTTATCTTGTTAGTGTTGAAAATGGGATGGAATCTGTATTCATTAGTTATTTCTATTCCACTAAATATTAAGATCTGTTGACCCAAGAGGCAAGTATTTTGCTTAGGGACTAAAAATAATCTTTGTTCACGAGCGTACAAAGTGCTGTGTGCTGACACTGCACACTAACTTTCTGCAGTGTTGCATTCAAGGGGAATACCAAAGTAGGGGGGCTTGTGTCTCCTGGACACAGGACATGAGTGGTTAAGGGACTGGTTAGCAGCCCTGCTCAAAGCATTAGTAGCTCTGGGGAACATTACTGCCTGAAGACTGCAAAAGGCACAGCAGTGACCTCTGCATCAGGTTGTTTTAAGGTACTGCCAGCACTGTGCTCTTGGTGCCTCTGCCTCTTCGCAATTACCACTCACAGGCATGATGATAGTGCCTTCTTTCTTTGGTGTGATTTCTGCCCAAAATGGCATAAGTATCTTAAAGTTTCTTCATTTTGACTGGGGAGACTGAAGTGCTCCGCGTGTCAAAGGAGGAAAAAAAAAAAAAAGATAATCAACTCCAAGCCATTGCAAAATTTTCGTAAAATAGCTAAAATAGGGTTTTAGGTAAGTCAGAATTTCTGCTTTCTTACGAATCAAGCCTCTGTTGTTTTTAATTTTTCCCAGAAGCTTTGGACTCCACAGCCTTCAACTCTTTCAGTAAAACCTGAAAATCAGCAAGTTTCCTGGCCTATTTCCTTGTAGAACTCCTCCTTCTACTTCTTTCCCCCCTGCGAGCTCCAAATTACCTGTTTTTTTCATCCAGGCAGCAAATGAAAGCGCTAACAGAATACACTCAGGCAGGAGGCACTCGCTGCTTGTAGAATCTGACTTTCCAATACAAATACTCCTGTTGAGCTGAGGTTACAGACAAAAAGAGAGATGCTGCACATGACATCTCTCAGGTGCCCATGGCATTTTGTGCCACTTCTGAGGATGACATACCACTACTTTAGTGTTCAATAGGACATCAGTGATTAAAATTCAGGTTTCTTCTATAACTTACTGATGCCTGTTTGATAGAAGTTACAAATGAAGGTATTGGTTCTGAAAGAGTAACATCTTTTTGCCCCAGTATTCTTTAAGTTATTAATTGGGAAAAGCCTTATATGTTGTCAGATTCAATGGTTTCCCCCTAGTATTAGCCCTTCATCCAGAAACAGGGTGAAAAATATGCGTATCTTCAAAATGAAAGAGAAATTTACTTTAAGACAGCTTTAGTACTTGAAATCAGTTTTTATGCCTTTGTCTTTTAAATGACTAATCTCCACCTGTGGGTGTCCATTTAACCTGTGAGATAACTTCAGAAACTGATGGAGGCAATTTGTACCATGGAATCTTAAGTGATTAACATTAGGCACACAATATAGTGCATTTTCAGTATTTGGTGGGTTGTATCTCTTGGCTTTGGATGTGTTTTGTTTGCTTTTTTTTTTAATGTTACATTCTTGCCTTCAGGGTTTCTCTACAATTTATGATCACAAACAAAGGTTACAGACTCTCTAATTCAAGCCTCAACTGTTGTGGCATTTTTATACAAATGCTCATTTACTTTGTCATAGCATTTAGCAAAATGGATCAGTCAATGTGATCCATTATTCTGCAACTATTGTGTGAAGAAGTGATTCTGTCAAAAACGTGTCCCCTGGTTATATTTTTTGCTACCTAATTATATATATCAGGCATAATGTTGCCCTCTACTACTACATTATGTTTCTAATTGTATTAAAGTTGGAGAAGTTTCAATGCAAGAACAAAAGAAAGTATTTTTTCAGTTGACATTTGATGTCCATGGTGGGAAAGTTGCACAAGGCTGCTGCTCCTGGCAGACAAGAAGTCCTTCAAGATACACTCTTCACACCCTAACTAAGACCAGGGAACACTTCAGAAAGTGTTGGGACGGTGTATTACATATATTTAATTTCAAGTGTTACTTTCAGGATGGTTCATCTTACGAATTAGTGTTGGAGGGAGAAAAGGGAATTGGTGGTCATTTCCTTCACACTCTCTCCATGTCCTCAGTTCTCCTGCAGTTCCTGGAGGAAGAAAAGCACATGGGAGTACAGTGAACTGTGTAGACCTAGTTATCCTAAGAATTGACTAAACTCTTCTGAGTTCCCCTTGCCTATAGCAGGAGTACAATCACACTGTAATTCAGGTGGCTTACTTGGAAATGGAGGAATTATGAAACTGGGTTCAACTCTTACAGCTGTGCATCTCTGTGTATGCATTTGCAGGTTTTCTGCAAGACAGAGAGCCTGAAACTAAAGGCTGGCTAGCTAGTTTTAAATAGCAAACGTGGCTTGTTCTACCACGAAGCTAGGGACTCCCACATCCCTGGCTTCATCAAAAAATGAGAGGATTTCTATAAAGCAGTAGTTGTGATATTGGTTTTGGGGAGACTACATCAGCATACAAGGACGTAGTTGTGTTGAATGTGCATTGTTTCTTCTTGTCAAAATGCAAGCTGAATTTTGAAAGTTTGGGTTTGAGTGGCAAGCAGCCCCAAACAGAAGATAGGAATTATCAAACTGAAAAAACGGCCACCTACGTTCAATTTTTTAAATTATTTTTTCCCTAGAAATGGTCTGTCACTGTCTTGGGCCTAAATAATTGCATTTTGTAAGAAACCATTACTCCACTATGTTAAGCGACAGCGTTACTTTTTCAGGCTTTGACTGAACTGAGTTTTTATTGATGGTGGAAAATATAAGTGTTTGATGGCAAAACATCCAAAAAAGAATCAAGCAGTCAGCTGGCCCACGTGCAAAACAGCATTATGCCTTAGGTGCTAACCAGTTAAAAAGTCATTCTCTGCTACAGGGAATACTGGTTGGCATAGATAGCTCATTAGCAGGACTGTCACTCTGAGGTGCAAGGAGAGGCTAAAGGTGATCTAGCTACCTACTGGTTTATAGATACGTGCTTGTGCTTATATGCATATGTACACAAACACACATACCAATTTCATGGAGACCAAATACAAAACCTGTATGAATGAACAAAAAGTTGCAACGAATTCTGAAAGAACATTGGGACAAGCTGCCCAGAGAGGTTATGGAGACTCCTTCCCTGGAGATATTCAAAACCCACCTGGATTCATTCCTGTCCAGCCTGCTGTAGGTAAACCTGCTTTGGCAGGGGGGTTGCACTAGATGATCTCTGAAGGTGTCTTCTAATTCCTATCATTCTGTGATTCTGTGAATGTGACCTGCTGGAGAAAGAGGAAACGAAAGCAGAAACAAAAACTGAGAGAGTCACAGAAAGGTCAGATCTATTATGTAAATTTTGGCCAGAGTGGGTGAGAAGGACTGGAAGGAGATTACCTAACCCAGAAAAGCTATTGCTTGTGCTGTAATGAGAGGTGATTAGAATTTGATGAATGTTTTATGATAACAGAAAACCAGGAATTCCTCCAAAGGGTACTTTGTACCTATTGAAGTGTAGTTGCCTTTGGCAGCTTCTCCTGACTTGAGAACTTCTGAGCTCTGCTGCTATAAGTCACAATCAAAAATATGACAATTTTGGAAACTTTTGACCTTCAAAATAGAATTTATGAGCATTTAATTACTATACCTGTAACTGTATAGTCATGTCTGCAATAACAACTATGGGGCAAGCAGATAATGGTCAGATTCCTCTTCCCCCTTTTTCACATCAGCAGGAATAAATCTTTATTTTAATCAAGTTTCATTCCTTTTCCCTGTAGTAACACTTCCTTCATATAGCTGTCCGTAGCTATTTCCTATAGCAGCAGAATGAGGAGAGCAGAACAGTTGGCTTGGGTCTTTTCATGGACAGGAATGCCAAATGTTCTCTGCTTATTGCTTCCTACCTCTGACAGAGGACACAGTGCTCAGTGAATCACTCTTAAGGTCAGCAGCACAGCATGACTTCAGCATCACACTGCATCTTCTCTCCTCCCTCTTTCTCCCAGTCTCACCATCTTCCTTACCTCATAGCAGCTAGGTTTTAGTCAGTCCTCATCCTCAGCTGTCTGAGTTTCCTGGTCTTTTGAATTTCTGGATTGCTACTGATTGCACTTACATGAAAGCACTGACATTGCCATGACTGAAAAACTTTCTGTGTGGGCAGCAATAATCATCGTGGCTGTTGTTTTCCCTGAGCCCAGAAGCCAGTGTGCCTAACACTTACTGTAGGGCTGCTGGAATATATGACAAACAAGCATTTTCCAGTTGTAAGTGCAGATGATTTCTTCGTATCATAACCAAATTTGTTAGTCTCTAGATGCACAGATTTGGGCCATAATTGGATCTTTTGCTGAAGAAGAGCGATCCTTCCTCTGGGAGAAAAGAAACGTATTCCTGTCTTTTTACTTAGCATAAATGCTGTTGGTTTGATAGCATTAAATCTATTCAGTTTATTTGTGCTAAGTGTAAGATTATCTATGACGTTAAATATGGGGGAAAAAAAAAGTAGTTATCAGTACTCGTTCTCTAGCTTTGAGCTAGATTATAAAAGATCCCCACGGCTTGGACAAACCACTGTAGTAGGCGGTGATGGAGCCCACAGAGTACAAGTTTCCTAACTCACTGCGATGACTGTGGTTCACTGAGTCACTGATGAGAAGGGTACACTCTGAAACTGAGAGACAATTGAAACAGAGAGGTCTATTATCAAACTTTGATCTTTGGGAGATATTTCAGGCTGTGGTTTATTGGTATCTCAGCCGCTAGAGGATGTAGGCAAACTTGGACCACATCTGTATTGTTTACAGATGTAGCCCAGGCGTTATCGTGGTATTTTCCTCCAACTGGTTTTATTATAAATCCTAGTAACTAAGGGGAAGTCTCTAACATTGCCACAGACACAAAGCAGTAGCTGTGGTTTGGGTGAAAATGCTAGGAGAGTTGCATATCACCGTCTGAAAAACTTTACTCAGAAAATAGGTCTTAATAACATTGTAACAGTTACTGTCAAGTTGAAAGGCTTGCACTGCTTGTGATTGTCCAGGAGACTCTCCTGGGTACAATGTAATATTTTAATTAATAGCTTGATAATAATTAATATTTAATTATTCATTAACAGTTTAGCTGAGGGAATAACTTGTGCACTTGGTAAGCGTGCAGGTGATACAAGGTTGAGGAGGAATACAAAGGGGTTGAAGAATTGAGTGAGAATTTGAAGTTGTTTTAAGAAATGTAGCTCAATAGAACAAGTATCAAGGATGCTTTTGGGCAGCAACAACCAGGAGTGCAAATATAACAACGGAAATGACTGACCGGGCAGAAACATACATCCCGATATACGCCAGCAGTGTCACAGAGCTGATTAATGTCCAGATGATGTAACCGGCGGATCCTTTTTGAAAAACTGCTACATGGCCACCCACATCCTGAATCTCGCCGTGCAGGGAACGGGGAGAGCAGGGCTGCTCTGCAAGGGGAGGACACGCTGCCAGCCAAGGTGACCCCAGCACGGGCACTGCCTCACCCAGGGGGCACAGCCAAGCAGAGCCGAGTGCCGGTAATGGGACCCATCGACAGCTCCAGCACACTGAGGGGACGAACCAGGGCCAGGGGCCACCCCAGGGAGCAGCCAAGAGCAGAAAAGTGACATTGACATTACTTAATGACGTAGGAAAAAAATCCAAATGTACTGGACAAAACAAGCAAATAATATAATTATCCGCTCAAGAAAACAGGAAAGTCAAACTTTAAAAGTCTAGTAGCATTTTGGTCTGTGCATAAGATGCATTTAAGGCTGCCGATTTCTTTCCTAGGGAAATGACTTCCATTCCGTCCTCTCTAACACTTGTGTCTACATAAACAATCTTCTGTATTGGGCCTGCCCAACATAATGGCATCATTACCATCTCTTCTGCACAAAGAATTTTCACATTAGGGTTATAAATTAAGCTTACTTTCACTCTGCCTTTTACTGAAGGCTTTTAATTTTTTTCTTTCAGCCAACCCTCAGCCTTCTCAAGGACTGTACTGCAGGTCTTATTATGAAATTACCTGAGGAGTGACAGCTGCCCGTGGCAAAAAAGGCCCCTGCTGTTTCGAAAAAGACAAAAAGCGTGTTTCCTTTCATCTAGACCAAAAAGCCTTAGGTGCTTGTGGAGTTTGGGTTGGTTTGTTTGTTGGTTGGTTTTTATTTAGTATTTATGGATGTTTATATCTAGAATAAACAAGTATTTTCTGTTAATGAGGATCTGTGGGCATCTGTACACTGTCACTTCTGCTCTTAAGTCCCTATCTCCTGATCATCCAAACTGCATCAATGGTAGTTTGTTTGGACTCTGTTATAATGCAAACTAACCAGTTTCCTCCAAGATAAAAGCCAGGTCTGGATTTGAGGGTGACTTGCTGACGAGGCCATTTCAAATAAGCACAATAGTTTAGACTATACCTAGATTGGCATCTTTCTGATGCCACCATCCTACACAGTATTTTCTAGCAGACCCTTAAGGGCTTACAAGCCATCAATGCCATGTCCAAGGACATGCAACCTATCTCCCCCTGGTATTGTGCTATCAAGCTACCATTCCACTGGGTCGGCCCTCAAGTCAGTTTACGTATTTTGAACCATAAAACCTCTGAAAAATAGTAATAATGTCTTTCAGTCACAGGGAACTTTGTTAGGTGCTATGCAGTGAATATTGTGGGCATCAGCCACACTTGGGCTAGGGAGCAGGGACCTGTCAACAATATAGGCGTCTCTTCTGTTTAAGATACGCTTGGTTCAGGCTTATGTTTTTTGTTTTATTTCATACTTTGACAACGGCCTAGCGACACTAAGTTTTCTCCTTGGGGGAAGCGGACAAGGCTCTCTTCAGTTCAGGGCAAGTCAGTTACCCTCAGACAAATGACAAGATGAAGCAGCAAGATGAGCAGCCTAGGCTTCCCCCATTAGTTCTTGGCACAACAGCCAGTCATACTTTGAACTTTCTGTAAAGACAAATGTGACCTAGAAAAGACTTATCTTTGGATACAGCTACTAAATAAAGACAAGTAAAGAGGGCTTAAGTGTGGAGCCTGCTCATGACTGTCTGTACTGACTGTACCTGTAAGTGGGGGACTATCCAGATCCCCAAGTAACAGCAAAGAATGGGAGCTTTCCAAACGCAGACAGTTCTCCTGAAAATTATTTGCTCTTTGGTGGAACAGTTGCAGGGTCTCTGGTGAAAAACAGTCTGAGCTGTGTATATACAATATTGTTACATGATTTGATATTCAAACTGGAATTCTCAATCTACTGTAGTCACCTGAAAGCTAAGTGTGTCATCTGCATTTAGTTATGTGATCTTTAATAGGCGGCAGCAGCTCTGGGTGTATATCTTATTTTTAAGATGACCTATTAAGCTGTCATCTGTAGCTGTATGACCTATAACAGATAATGCCATCAGGAGAAACCTACGCTAAAATGGAGAATGACTTGACTTGCTTTCGTTAACATTCATCTGACACTCCAAAAAGCTGCAGCTGGGCCAATGCAAGCACACACAGAGTGCAAGTTCACCTTGATGTTACACCTTAATTATCTCTTTCTAGTGTGGTTATGTATCTTCTCTCAATACTCAGGTAACAGGTCAAGTCTGCTGCTCATTAGCCCCGTCCCTGATCTGTGTACTGAAACTATTTGCTGGCTTTCCTGGTAGTTTGTTAGGCTAATGGTACTCATCTCCTGTTTTATATAGCTACATGTAAGAAATAAGCAGACCAATTTAGTCATTTCAAACTAATAAATCTCTCTAATAGAAGAAAGAAAAGGGGCACATAGCTTGACTGAAACTTCACCTGTTTTTTAATATTAAAAAGCTATATTCAAAAAAACAAATCTGAATGAGAAATAGGTTTAGTGAGATTCTTTGGGTTTTTTAGACACTACCCTTCATAAGCAGCTGCTGTCTCAATGGTTCACATGACTGGTTACATGAAAGATTTCTGTCTAAAGCATGATGTTTAATTCCAGAAAAGCACTCATTAATTTCTAACTTCAAAGGTCTGTAAAGCACATCAATCATTAATGACAGCAAGGAAAAATTCTGAATGTAGCAATAACTTAAACTTTGAAAAGAAAAGAGGATAAACGTGTCTTGCACACTTTCAGGGCTATATACTACAGCATTTTGCCGTGAACAATACTTCTGAATATTTAAACACAGTTTCCTTCATGGGTACTGGTGGGAAAAGAGAAGGCGGCATAAGAAAAAGGCAAGGTTGTGAAACCAAAGAGGAGGGGAGGAAAGGAAAGTGGGAGGAGCTGTTGCTCACAAAAGCAGCCCTCAAACTCCAGTAAGTAGGCAAGGTAATACTGTTTAGGTGCAAAATGTGAGATGTATGTTGACACTTAAAAACTGGAAAATAACCAAGGGACACTGAACCAGAGAGTAGAGCTACATACTTTTGAAAACATATTCTGCCTTCAGCATCAAAGCATTTCTTGTCTTGTGTTCTGAAGAGCTAATGTTGAGGAACAACTGTAACCAATGGAACTGGGGAAATAGAAGTTGTATATCCACATATCCACAGAAACAATGAAATTTAAAGTGTTAAAATTATTTTTGAATACACCCAAATAGTTTTGCCAGAACAAACTTTGTTTGACAAAACATTATCGACCACAGAGACCTTAATTTTTTAACAGTTTTGTTACAGCAGTAAAGGAAGATAGTTGCGACAAGTCGGGGTATTTTGGTTTCCCTAATAGTTGGTAATTAGAAAGCACATTCTAGACTCAACTTTTTGCTCTTTGGGGGTTTCCTGTTTTGCATCAGTCCTAACCTCATGAAGGACCATGCTGTCTGGCTCTCCTGCTGCTCCTGCACATTACAGGCTGTTCTCAAACAGGCTTTGAGCCATTAACGGCAGCAAGAACGGCAGCTTGTTAGGGAACTCCTGAAGGTACAGATGACCTGGTTCAAAGCACCTTTTTCTCCATTTAAGAGGGCCTGAGATGTGCTTGGGTTAGTAGCTGTGAGGGGAGAGTAGCAAGAAACCAGCACTTTGTGTTGCTAGGGGTGCAGGTGCCCACACTTGGAACTCTACCCTTCCCCAACACAGGCAGAGCTGACCTCTGCTGGAATAAAAGTGAATAAAAAGAAATTCAAGGGATGCAGCACCCAGCATGTTTTGGTTTACATCCAAATGAAGAGAGGAGTATATTTTTGGCAAATTCCTCTTTTCTTTTCAATACTTATTTGCAGAAAATGACGTTAAATTAGTCTTTCTCAAGACCTGTTTGTGAAGGCTACCTGATGCAACATATGATAATCAGGGGGAGAAACAATACACTAGAAGTACCATGTCTGTGTTACGTCCATGTAAATCACTTCCAATAATGGGCTGTATCTGCTGTATTTTGACATATCCCGAGGCAAGGATGGAGAAAGAGGATCATGAGTCCTGATTCTCTTTGGCAAATGCTTTCTGCTACAGACATACAGAGATGGTTTTCTTCCTCAAGCCACTCACGTCTCCGTTACTCCACTGTCACCTGTTTTTTACTGAATGTCCCACCACAGTCTGTAAGGTGGACACATGGCTGTTCATTTTATTGATTCAGAGAGAGAGACAGACCCCTGCCTATGGACAAAGCCAGAGATGATACGCTAGGTCAGTGAGTTTGCCTCTCATCTTTCTAAGTAATATAGCAATGATGCTGGCTGACTTCTCAGGTGCGTGGTGAGTCTAAACTGGTGACCATCTGCACAGTTACAGGACTGTTGCGGCATGAATATCAGCTTGTAACAGTTAAAGAGAACTTCCTCTAGTGGTTTAGAAATCACTCATCTCTGTATCCATCAGAAAATTCACAAAGAAAAGCTTTGTACAAAATATATCTGGCAAAATCTGGGATTAAAAGGGACTTAAAATGCAGAAAGATGAGAAAGAAAATGGTATTTTTCTGACCTGGATGCATCTGTCTACTGAAATCTGACTTCCAGTGTGTATCAAAGAGGTATATAAACAAGAAAGAAAGAGGGGGGGAAGTACATATATTTTTACTTCTTCATAAAACTGTGAGGTACCTTCGTGGAAGTGGCACAGGATTTAAGGCAGGCTCTATATTGTTGTACTGAAGTTAAAGGCAGACTGACAGAGAGACGTGTTGAAAATAAATGTAGGACAAAGCACCATTTAGACAGGAAGAAGCATTGTAAACATCAGGAGTGGATTTAATTTATCAGAACTTACTTCACCTAGAAATGCCTTTTTTTTTCATAAAAGCAATACTTATTCTAGGTGTGACCAACTCTTTCAAAGTTTCCTTAGCTGTTATTGAGAACACTACTTTTCCAGTGTCATAATTTTGTGATGGCTTTTCTGCATATCTAAGGTATACGTGACTAACTCATTTTTACTTTCTTATTTTTATTGAGAAAATATTGTTTGGACTTCTTTGGCAATGACCTGACATAAAGCTTTTTCTGTTGAGCCCAAACACATTTACTTTATGGACACTCATTCATTTAATCTAGAGAAGTGTAGATCATTTGAAGAACGATAAAATTACATGTTCAGCCTGGAAATTAAGCCATTTATATAAAGAGGTTTGGTCTTGTACAGCTGTAGGTATGAGTCACTGACCTAAGAACTCAAAGCATTGCAGGGATATTTAAAATATAAAAATAAAGATTTTAATAAATTGGTGAAGTAATTGAAGAAGACAGGAAATAAAAGACTTGTTCATCCTGACTGAAACAGAAAGCTTCTTTCTATGGTAATGAGAACAGCTCATGCTCCTCATGTTCCCGGTTACAAATCTTCTGGACCAACACCTGTCAAGCAAGTGCTATCGCTGGATATACTGCCCTTTAAAGAGTTGTAGGAATCAATAAGAGTAAGGATCAAGAAGTATTGCTCTTGCTTTCAGTAAGAAAGACTTTGGCACCCTGTCTCCTTTCTTCAGACTCTCCTCTTCCTGCCTACAACAGCTGCCAGCTCTGAAACAGCTGAGCTGCAATAAAGAAATAACCTGGAGGCAGACCCTGTGGGCAGAACTGTTCTCCCTCTCAGACCACAGCTACCTCCAAGCCAGGGAGCAGAAGTTTTGACCAGGGGGGAGGGAGGGAGAAGAGGAGGAAAAAAATACCTTTCTTCCTTCCTTTGTATCTTCACCTCCTTCTAAAACCTATCCTAAAAGTGAGAATCAGTTTTCCTTCCATCTCTGTAGTGGAGGGAACTACAGGAATCTGTTCTCACCTCTCTTGTTTGGTGCCTTTGAGAGTGAGCAAGAGCCTCATCTACAGCATCTACAGGGGAGCAGCTCATACATTGCAATAAACTGGCTTAGAGTCAATTCAATTTAGATCAAAGTGATGATAATGTGCTAAAGCAAGGAACTAAAGAGGTAATTCAGACGATGTTTCTGCCTTCTGAAAGGTTATCCAGCTACATACTCTGATGCTTTTTGTTTGTTTGTAATTTAGATTCCAAGTTACTTCTACATACTGAATGCCCAGACCCATTTTTTTTTGTATGTGCAAGTGCTTGTCTGGTTTTTACCCTGTTTTATGTGTGTGTGTGTGTGTGTGTGTGTGTTCGGAGAAGCCAATGGGAGGTAGTAGAAGGGTCCCTATCAGAACTAAGGAAATATGTGAACAAATAAATTGAAAATATTCTTAGTGCAGTTTTTGCTTTTCAGATTCTCGTCTGTGATAAGAAGGAGGCTGTACCACAGCCTGTGGCACCACGCTATGTGTATGACTATAAAAGCAAACCTTTATTTGAACAGGCTGTCCTACTGTTAGCTTGCCTTCTCTCGGGCACACACAAGAGCCACCACCTCCCCTTTATCCTCGGCACTGACTAAATCAGCGCTTGTGAGGGAGTGTTGAAGGCAGGAGGCTTGTCTTGGAGGTTTGGACCACGCTGTCTGAGAAACTGCCTCTCCTCCTTGCACTGTGCTGAAGAAACCAAGCTAACAGAGGTACAAAAGCTGCTATTTACCTCCAGCCTCACGTGGGCTGTGAGCGATCTGCTCATTTCAGAGTTTCCTCCCCTGCCTGGTTCTTCTAAATGATGAGCAGTCTCCTTGCCCCTGAGGACATGCTCCATGCCAGCATCAGCAAGTGGGCTGCAGGGTGGTTGTTCCTAACCAAGAAGGCATGAGCTGGGCTGGACTCTGGAATAGTGCTTCCCTGCTCGTCTGGTGCAGGGAAACAGAAAAGTTGTTTCTGAGCTGGTGGAAACATTAATGGATTGCAAAAATTCAGCAAGTCTGAACTTGGCATTACGGTAAAAGTAGTACTCCGAATGTAAATATACATATTAAACATGATCTTAAAGAGGCTGCTAAATCAAAATGGAATAGAATAAACACAAAACAACAAGAAAGAGATTGAATAATTACAGCAAGAGACTGAAACAGAACTTCTGTTATATCATCTACCTGTTTTTTCCCTCATACCGTCCTAGCACCTCACTAGACCTTTCTGAACCACAAAATATACTGTCAGTTCAGCCTTAACAGAGCACTAGCTGGGGATAAGGTACCATGATTAAAAACTCACAGAGACTATAAAAGAATAAATCAAATTATATAAGTAGCTAGTTTTCATAATTTGAAATAATTACTTATCTTTTATGCAGTCAGAATCAGAATCTAGGCTATTAGCAACCACTTTGGAGTATTTCTGGACATAGCTTATGAGTGCTGAAAAGCAGGTTAGAAAGCTGGTTTTGTAAACAGGTTTGTAATACTGAGTCTTGCACTGAGATTTATATAAAAGTCACTTCAAAAGCGCTGGTCAGTTCCAGGACATCTGATATGCCAAAGTACAGTCAGAAATATTGGAAGCAGGAATCACAGAGCTGGTTTGAGAAGGAAAGAAGGGCAGAGATCATGTGAAAGACCTTTTCCACCCTACGGGGAGTCCAAGGCTGCCCTTTCCAGCAGCATGGCTCTCAAAGTCACTGCTAGCCCATGGCACAGAGGGCTTGCATTAAACTTCATTTGCTGGCAAAGTGTGTGGCCTTGGTCCCATCATTTAGTCTCCCTGTGTCTCACCTTCCTGACTCATAAGGCAAGGTGAGGAGCATTCCCCTGTTTAGCAAAGAACTAGGAAGAAAAATATATTGAAGTGGAAAGAGGTACTTGAACTCCGCAAGTATGGGCCATGTGTGTATTGCTCAGGTTGACAGATCTTCCTGTGATGAGCTTCCCTGCAGCTTTGAGTTCAGGGCTACTCAGTCTGTTGTCTTGGTATGGGAACATGCAAAAGTTTAAAGGACAAGAATTAGCAAATGGTGGTTCAGTCTTAGAGCTCTTCCCCTTCAGCAAGGTGACAGAGGGCTCTCACAGCTGGCTCTGCAGACCTTTGCAAGACCTTTCCATCTTCCCAAAGTCAACCGATCATTGATTTTCAATATGACTTTTCATCACTGAAATGTTGAAAATTTAATTATCAGGATGCCCTGCACTGGTTGGAATTAAAAAAAAAATTAAGAGCACTAAGAGCTTAGTATAGCGACTCCCAGTGAGTTACCTGAGCAGTGAAACTTTTGAAGCTTGCTTTCCTGTAGTTCTTGTTCTTCTGAAAGTTTTCAGTCCTTCTGTTCTCTCATACAGATTCTCTGATGTCTAATAATAAGTTGAACACATGCTGTGGCCTTTCCATTAAGAGGGGCTTGCCTTGTGTCTATTTGGCAGTGTGTTTTCATCAAACGTATGGGGACTCTTGATCTCTCTGCAAGTTTAGTTAAAACTGGGCAACGAGTTCAAAAGGAACTCATGGAGACTGACAGACGGCACGATCTTGTGAGCGTCATCTCCCAAGAAAACTGGATTAAAAGGCTAGCAGCTGGCTGTGTAGTAGGCTAATTCAAACCTTCCTTTTCTGTCAGTATTAAAAAAAAAAAAGGAGAGAAAATATTTTTTTAACAATGCTAATTAGCAGAGTTTCAGTCAGAGGGAAGCTGAGTCTCTAAAATATTTATTTTTTCATTAATAGGGTCTAGAAGGACAGTTTCATGTCCCTGTATGACTAAAAGAAATTGCTTTTTTAAGCACCTTTTTTTATTAATTACTGGTGATTTGCTTTGTCAGGGATTTCCACTGCATGGTGTCTCATTTGAAATAATTGCAAAATCATTATCCCTTTAAGGTTGTTTTGAGCAACATGACGGAAGCCTCCCATAGCCTGTTTTCCTACTGGAATTTTTATCCTTCTTGATTATCGGCTGTGTTCCCATGACAATTCCTGTACTCACGCATCCCAGAATTAGCTCCTAACACGTTCCAGCCTGATGGTACATCAAGCCCACTCAGTGCTCTGGAAACTACATGTGCGCAATAGGCTCCAAATGTGTGGGGAAAGGAAGGTCTCTAATTTGGGTAGTAAGTCTACATGATTGAAAGATGGGAGAAGGGATGGACAGAAGGCAGTGGAGGAAGATGCTTGTTTATTCCTTTTTTTTTTTAAGTTTTTGTTTGTTTTTTTTTTCAAATTGAAATGCTTCATGTCTGTAGGATAACATATATATAATTAGTATATAGTTTTGGTGAACTGGAACGCTTGCTTGAAAATGATTTATCAATTGATCTTCAGAGTCAGCTTATAAAGCAAACACTTCTATATTTTGAGTTAACGTTCCTACAGGTTTCCTTCATTGTACCCTCAGTTTACCCGGAATCTCACTGTTTCCATGAGGTGCTTAGGTGTCATTCTCACTTTAAATGCTGCTGCATAGCTGGGTGCATTCCAGCTGCAGAACTACACACCTTTCTCAAGATTGCAACAGTTGTCTTAGTTAAAACCTGAGCAAATCCTAGTCGAGACCTACTCAAAAGAAACATCTCTGTGCTTAGTTCTAGCTGCCAAAGTAGTGCCAGACCTGATGGTATATATCCAGCAGGGCCACTAGCTCCAAAGCATCTGGTTACTCCACTACTGCAAGTTAAATCCAGGTCCATTGACAAAAAAAGCTTCCAGCAGATGCTGGTTTGGCTCCAGACGGTGCTGGTGGTTTGCTAGGAAGGCTACCATTGCACTCCCATGTTCTATGGCCCACAGTTATGTTTTGCAGCCAAGGCACAATGAAGTCCAGCCAGGACTCCTGATAGATCTTGGTGGACAGCCAACACTGCCAGCATAACATGTTCAACTCTGATACAGCTACCCAGAGACCTGCCAGCTAACTTCATCCTCCGATAGTTGAAGTACACAGATGAAAGCCGTTCTGAGGCTTTCTGGATGTTTTTGCCCCCAGCCAGTTCTCAAGAAGCTGTCCAGACTGGAGAAGTAAAGCTCTTCAACATGACTCCATCTGAGAACAGCCTACCATCTCACCATCTGTCACAACAGCATTTTCTAACATTTTTGTCTCCCTCTTGGTGCTTCTTATCCCTTTTCAAAGTTTGCCCTCTGGCATTCTCCGAACGGCACAGCAGTGTTAAGCAGTGACAAATACACATTGGGACACTTGCATTTATGGAATATCAAAAAGTCGCCTTCCTCCCAGCTAACCACCTTTTTTCACTCAATATGACGGTACCAAGAGGGTTAAAAAAAACAAGCTTATTATAATGCAAGCACAGTTACTAAGATAGCAGGTATAGGAGAAAATGCAATTGAGATAGTAGCTTGCTTTACAGTTTGAACGATGCTCCGAGTTTTGTTACCTTTACTTTTTATAAGGTATATTACACGAAGTAAGGTATTTAAAGATGCATACAGATTTTAAGATATTCAGTTTGCATTAATCAATCTCAGCACTATTATTGATTTGATTTTAGAAAAGTTATTGCAAAAGTCTATTTT
This sequence comes from Calidris pugnax, assembly GCF_001431845.1. Lineage (NCBI taxonomy): Eukaryota > Metazoa > Chordata > Aves > Charadriiformes > Scolopacidae > Calidris > Calidris pugnax. The sequence continues at coordinate 5,561,295 of NW_015090885.1, forward strand.
TGCTATGCAATTTGTGCAGACCTTTAGATGATCTAAAAGCAAATTTAAAGATAATACATTTAAAGGCAAGGGGGTCTCTCTGAGGGAGAGACCTATTAAAGCAACATTGACCTCTCATCTTCACAGAACCTCTGCAAGAATCCTTCCAACAGAAACATTGCTGCCTATTGCACCAGCTGCCATTGCCATTTCAGGAAGACCCTTTTTGTTGCTTGGTGGCAAACCTCCTGATTGCATCTGTCCCCCCATCACAAGAGTAGCCAGCAGAGTTGCACCGGGAGGCTACTGCTTTTTTCTCTGCCTCTCACCAATTTCCCAACAGCCCTTCCACCAATTCAAAACCATGCGGGTACCCTCCAAGTCCCTATGCCAATGCTGGTCTCATCTCAGCTGAGACCATAGGAGGGGAATTCCAAGAGTGAGGGAAAAACATTGCATTAGTGTTGTCATGGAGATGAAAATTAACACAATAACTATTGTGTTCTGTTTCAAAGCTTCCCAGTCTCCAGTTTTAACTCCTTCCCCCGCTTCACCACCACTTCAGTTCTGTCCAGCAACATCCCAGCACACCTGATAGATTTCAGGGTCAGGAACTGGAAAGGGAATGCAGAACAGATAAGAACTTGAAGTCTGGCAAGTCACCAGAAAAGGAGGAGAAAAAAGTGAAGGAAGGTCTTGCAGAAAGAGGAGAGGATTTAAAAAAAAAAAAAAAAAAAAAAAAAAAAAAAAAAAAAAA
>NW_015090885.1:5562172-5635264 GCF_001431845.1 Calidris pugnax
GGGTTTAATATTTTTCCTAGAACTTTTTTTTTTTTTTTTTTTTTTTTTTTTTTTTGGAAAAAAAAAAAAAAAAAAAAAAAAAAAAAAAAAAAAAAAAAGAAAAGGCATGTGGTTACCCTCTACCCTTCCTTAAAGAAGCTCTGGCCCTCATGGAGAGCGATGCACAAGCTGTGAATACTGAGACCATCATCTTCCCTCCTGTATGCAACAGCCTCTCCCTCGTCCTCAGCACTGAGAGGAAAAGCAAAGCTTCTAGGAAGCAAATACAACATCACACTGTCTTCTGAGACGAAGAGCAAAAGTTGGAATGAATCTGACAATTTTAAATACAGTTTTCCACATCCACATAGTTACATTCAATTAAATGGTTGTGCCGTTTCTGATGGGGTTTATGCTCCAATGCCCTAAAGCTTGCACTGCTTATGTATGAGTTGTTGTTGACATGAATTCGATACACTTCTATAAAATCACCCATGCTGTAAACATAATGCCCTGCCCTTATGCAGAAACAACAGTAATAAAAATTCAGTTGAGCTTGTAGATGAAAATTAGGAGGACAAGGCATTTCTGATCCACTAGGCTTCACAATTAACTGTGGGTGCTAGAGGCCACATCATTGGCTGTGTAAAGTGTCTCTGAACACAACTTTAACCGGCCGATAACATTGTCTCTTCCTGCCACAGCCATTGTGCAAAACCCAGAAAATGAGCATTGCTCCGCTACCTCTGACCCTGCAGCAAGCACCACCTCTTTGAATTTTCCAAAAACATATTCCTCTGCAGCCACTGAAAGTACAGCTGAATTTTTGTTTTGCCTAGCTAGCAAAAGACACCATCATCCAGTTGATAAGAAGAGAATAAAATGTGGCTCCCAGGAGAGCAGCAGGATGCCTAGCCCTGCCTGGCCACCTCCACCGGGGAGCACGGCTCCAGAAGGAGAGAAAGCCAGCTGCAAAAAGGGCCTAAAATGCACCTGAGGGCATTCACACTTACATCATTGTTATATCATAGAATCACAGAACAGTTGGAAAGGACATTAAAGATCATCAAGTTCCAACCCCCCTGCCGTGGGCAGGGACACCTCCCACCAGACCAGGTTGCTCAAAGCCATATCCAGCCTGGCCTTGAACACCTCCAGGGGAGGGGCATCCACAACTTCTCTGGGCAACTTGTTCCAGTGCCTCACCACCCTCACAGTAAAGAATTTCTTCCCAATATCTAATCTAAATCTCCCCTCTTTCAGTTTAAAACCATTACCCCTCATCCTATTGCTCCCTGATAGTCCCCCCCCATCTTTCCTGTAGGCCCCCTTTAGGTACTGGAAGGGGCTATAAGGTCTCCCTGGAGACCTTCTCCAGACTGAACAACCCCAACTCTTTTAGCCTGTCTTCATAAGAGAGGTGCTCCAGCCTTCCGATCATTTTTGTGGCCCTCCTCTGGACCTGCTTCAACAGGTCCATGTCTTCCCTGTGCTGAGGACTCCAAATCTGGACTCATTACTCCAGATGGGGTCTCATGAAAATGCAGTAGAGGGGCAGAATCACCTCCTCCAGCCTGCTGGCCATGCTGTTTTTGATGCAGCCCAGGATATGCAGCCCATATATCCTCAACCTGCTTCACATCCTTTCCTAAAAATGAATACTGATTTTGTGAGCCCAGCAACTGAGCTACTGGAAGTTCATTCGGTGCAGGCAGAGCTCACCAAAACTATCCCTTCGGTTTTATCCTCCTTTACCCAAAATGGCATGGCAACTGGCCGTTCATGGCACCTGGCTGTGCACGGCACACGCAGACAGCAGCATCCCCGCAGTGCTGACTCTGGGGATCTCACTGCACCACCTCCCTTCCCTGCCAGCTGACAACAACTTGAAAACGGGCATGGTTTGCAAAAGACACATGACGCAAAACACAGACAGAAAGACCGCTTTTAAAGCTCAGAAAGTTAAGGAAAAGTCATCCTAAATCAGCACTTTGATTTAATACTTCTCCAGTCAACAAAGTATCTCACTATTTTCTTATAGGCTTATTATTGAAAGGTTCTCTCAGTAGCAAATTGTCAGTTTAAACCTGAAACTCAGATGCTCTACAGAATGGCTGAAGTCTGAAAATACAGGAATCCTGAGAATGGGTGAGGATATTAATAATTACTGCGTTCCCTGAAAATCATGTTTCTTTTTGTGAAATGTAATAAATAAAATCACTACAAATAACAATGATCTTCTATACGAGAAAGTATCAGGAACAGGAGAAGCAGCAGGGTATGTTTCTTTGCTCACATGTCAAAAGCACAGTATGTGAAAATGTTATTGCAAAGTTCCAAAATCACAGCCAAGAGACTCACCCAGAACCTACTTAGTTGGGAAAGGAACCTACCTGCTTAACCCTCTAGTGGTGCAGTAACTTTGAGTGCAATTTTTTACCACATTTCCCTGTCATGCTTTTGAAAGACACACCAATGAAATCCTTCATTTTGTGAACTTTAAAGAAGGACAAGGGATTACCAAGAGATCTTTTTTAGCTATTGTGCTGTAACCTTTCTGGATTTTTGAGAAGTTTTGTCTTTAGGATTACTTACTTATCATAATCCCTGGATTTTTATGTACCACACTTAGAACATAATTTTTAATGACATTACATACTCATGTTTCTATTCAGGGGTCCCTTAATAGATAAAACACTCATATGAATGCCTAAATTATTTCAATTCTCAATCCGACTGAAAGTCAATAAGACTGAAATACCTAAATTACAAAGATGTTTTTGGGAAATGCTAAAATAGGCTGGGATCATACTGTCTTAATCTAGATATCATTTGCATCCATGTGGCCTCACTGAGATATGTTTGGTTTTGCAAGGATGATTAATTTTATTTTCCCTCTAACATCATGAATGGTACTGATCACTCCATCTAATTTTGTTCAGTAATGGTATTAGTTAGTTTCATGGTGCTAACAAAATTTAGCCAAATGTCTCAAGAACTTGAGCATTATCCATATGAACAAAGAGTTATTACACAAGATTTCTATTCATACCTTTTTAACCCTAAACACAGTATGGTTGGTGTCAAGGTACGTGGAACTTTTGCACCCTTAACAGGGTCCAGTTTGGACTAGTTTCTATGTTGTGGAACAGCTCAGATGAATCATAGTGTTGGTCTATTACACACAAAGCCATCCTGGGTCTTTGACTCTGAATGATAACCAGTAGAGCTTCTCAGGGTACTCCGTCCCACCTAAACCAACTTTATCCTATAGGAAACACACTACTTCCTTGGCCTCCGGTACGAATGCCACCTGACAGTTAGTGAAAATGTCTCAGGTGATGTAAAAAACAGAAATCAAGGCTGAGTGATACTAGTTTGAATTTTGAACTGGCAGAGCCATGCCATGCTGTCCAGCCAAGAGCTGCTAGATGGTGACAACCGCTTTCTCTCTTCGAGGAGTGCAGTGCACTTAGCAAAAGGAGTTAAGCCTTTTGTACACAATGGCTTGTAGGGCATAAAGTATTGCTGGGGTCTCTTCACTGTCATGTAAAAATCACAAATGTTGCAGCGAGTGCTGTGCTTTGATTGCAGCGTTTTTCAAGCCCATTTTCACTTTCCCTTGTGCTCGCCTTTTAAGCTCTGATCACAAGGCTGTACAGCTAAAGGCACCTGAGAAACGGATTGCTAGGCAACAGATGCTGCAAAGGACAGCTTCCCCTCCCCTAGCACCGAGATGGCAAGAGACCTTACAGCGCTCAAAGTTGCCCGTTACAAAATATTCAAGGCAAAACCAGCTTAGTGTTATGAAGGCAGTCAGGTGAAGCAAGAAATTACTTTGAAAGGAGGAGTTAAAAATAAACAGCAATAGGAAAAAGAGGCAATTCAAGCAAATGAAAGAGAAACATGATGGGAGGCAACAAAAGGCAACATTAAATAAGGAGTTGTTATTAGAAGTGTGGGAGCAGGTAGAGAATATGAGGAAAAATATTAGCAAAATAGGCACAAGGAAAACTTGAAAACTTGTGTGAAAGCATAAATATATATTTATGTTTAGCTTACTGTCATTCTTGTAAAAGTTTATTTACTGCTAAAATTCGGTTTAGTGTTCATTTTACAGCACCGTATCAAAAATTATGTCTACCACAAGGAAACTGATCTTACTGTTGTGGTTTTTTTCTGAATTATCAAAAAGAATTTTACATCATTGCTACTCAGTCCATAAATGTCATCCATGGAGTAAACAGAGAAGTTTCATTTGATCACCATTTAAGAGATAACGTAGAAGCTACATAAATCTTTATAGAACAAAAATCGGTATTTCATCCAGAACATAACTTGGAAGCCAACATCTAAATGCAATGCTAAGCAAGCAAAGAGGAGGTTGCATCTGTCTAATGAGAGTTTCCTTTAGTTTAACAAAACCAAGCTGCTAAAGTAGCCTGACCTGTAAGTTGTGAAGCATAGTGCAGTATTGCATTTAGGAAATGCGTTTTCCTCGTTTAAATCCTTAATTGCTCTTTTATATGTGTAAATAGTCTTGCCCAGTAGGATGAACAGTGGCAGCAGAAGCAGATGCCGGGTATGCAGAACCAAGAAGGAAGTACTGAGCAGCAAAGCAATCTGAGCGTTAGAGACAATGAAATTCCGACATACAGAGAAAATTAGACTTTGCAAAGGATATTAAAAACAATGGGGGCAGGGGGGGAAATGGAGTTGCTATGCAGGAAGAATGAGACAGAGATTAAAGATAATCTAGGTACAGCCCCAAAACTAAGTAAATACTCTGCCTCATTTCAATCTGAGGAGATGATGTTGAACATGGAACAAAAGGCGGAATGGCTAAAGACAATCAGGTTAGGGAAATTGCTAAGGAGCTTATTTGGTCTTTTGAGACCAAATAATCATCACAGCAGAAATCTGAAAGAACAGGATGCAAAACAGCAGGTAGAATAACTAGTATTTTCAGTAATTTGGCTGGGCCAATCCATTCATAAATGACTATCCTAATTGCAAAGAGATTGCTGAAAGACTGTTTGAGCTTGCTAAAATAACAGCTAAGATGAGGATAGGGGTTCTGTCTACAAACATATCATTGAAGTAAAAAACAGAAAGGGGAAAATAATATTTTAGCTAAAGGGTAATGTTGACATGAGAACAAATACATCATGAACTCAGAAAAACATTTGTAACCTTTAATGTAATGAGGTTTGGTAACAATCTTCCAACAAGAGTAACTGGCACAGAACTAGTTAGATATGGAGATTGATCGGTTTGGAAAACAGATTTAGTGATAAATTTGCCGGGGGCAGGTAGAAGAGAGACCATTCCTAGTCTTTTTTCTATAAGTTTCTTTATAATCAAGTCTCTGTGATTCCTCCATGGTTTCCTAGACATTTGACTATATAATATTCCAGGATTCAGTTATAATCCTTTGTCCTGTTGATTCTATTTGCAGTCAGCTTCTTGTGTACCTCCAGCAACAAAGAGGGTACACCTATTCCCTCACAAGGCAAAGTTTTCTGTTGGATGTACTGACATGGCACAGACTTTTCTAGTTCTGCCAGTTATTTCTTTATCTGAGGGAAGAAATGGAAAAGTTGAGCCCTGCCTGCTGTCACAGTGGTTGAAATCCCTAGATGGCTCACCCACCGCTCATGTAATCTTAGACTGCACCCAGCTGTGCTGCCCAGATGAGAGACACATTTTATTTTCCCTCAATCCGTTACTTTGAAACTTTAACAGAGTTTCTGCAAAGTTTTTCAAACCTAAAACAAACTATTGACAGTGTTGAAATATGAGAATAGAAAGAAAAGCACAAGTCTTTTCAGGTAATTAACTTCATGCTTTTCAAGTTTGGAGTACATGGGATATTCCCTCCACAGTTTTAACCAAACTGAAGTATATGTGTTCTTTGTGAATTCTTTAGCCAGCTTTTTGCCACTGACACATCTCCTTCGTAGATCCCTTTTTACACTTGCTTCAACAAACCTGTCTAAAATATCTGACTCGTTTCACAAATATACTCTAAAGTTTCTTATTAAAAAGCCTTGCAATAGTCTAAGAGAAAAAGAGTTCTGCAAATAAAGAATAATGTTAACTATTCTATTTTTGGAAAATGGGAGTGCAGCGCCAATTAGCCTGCAGCAGTCTGAAGGCAAAATTCCCCATCCCCTACCAGACAAGGTCACTGAAGTTGTGTGTCATGTTGACATAACCTTTTAATGCATATACCCATTTAAAATAATTATTTTGCACACCAAGCCATATCTTCTTCTTCTAAGTTCATTTCCACTGTGTAATGGATGGCTTGAAATCCAATTTAATTCATTTTTGTGATGCAATTTTCTCCCATGTCTACTATTTTCAGTGCATATTACATCTTCACTACTTCTGAATGTATCTTATTAAGTAGCAATTGCAAATATATATATATTATAAATTTCAATTCTGTAATTTCTCCTTTTAATCTTCTATAACTTCCGTCATTCGTGAAAGCAAAAAACCAACCATATCTGTTGGACATATATACATTTCAGTTGTACTCCATATCCCAGCCACTGAACAAAGACATTTCAAAGCTAACCTGTATTAATTTATTCCTAAATCCAATTCCTTTTTCTACTGAATCTTCTTAATGTATTTTTCCTTTATAACAACTGATATATAGTTATGCAATTCAATTTGATGACAGACTTTTTTTTCAAAGCTGAAAATTAAATTTGCTAACATCTTTTTTCTCATCCTCAAAATATCAGTTTGAGGTATTTAAGGTATTTGAAACACCTCTACAATCCAGAGTTAAAGAGATAAACAAGAGAAGTGGGGGTTCTGTGAAGCCCCAGAGAATCCACTCCCCTTCTTCCCCAGCTGAAGTATGAAAAAGGTCTGGAGGGATGCCGGGACATTGTTACCCTTGGATCCCACATGGAGGAGGGTTTGGGGGCTGGGTTTAGGGCAAGTTTTTTATTATTTGTTTTTGCAATTTCCAGATGATGTTCTTTCTGCTCATGCAAGACCAGTTTTTTACAAAACAAACAAACAAAAAAAATCAACTTTAAAAAGAAAATTCTTGTATACATCTGCTTTTTTTAAAAATAAAAATCAGTCTATCTTAAATCTGGCTACTTCACAGACACTAAACTTCACAGAGACCTCTATTAAAGCTGTTTTTTTCTGAATTTCTGTTTCACAGAAGGGACAGGCTGTTTATCAACAGGTTTTTTATGTTTCCTTTGTAGAGGTTTTGGGCACAACTATCCCATTCTAAACAGATTTAGCTTGATCACAATGAAACCTTCAGGAGAGGGTGGTAGTACTTTCTACTTCCATATAAGTGATAGTTCTGCCTGCAAAGCGTCCATAAAAGCAGCAGGCAGGAACTTTAAAAGTTGTTGTCTGTCAGCTATTTCCATGTAAAGTATACATTATTTACAAGTTAAATTTGTTTTGTTTTCCTCAATCTGCCAATTCTACCAACTCAATCTGACAATCAAGTAAAAGTTCTTCTCATGCATAATTACCTTTAACGAAGAATCCTCTGGCCAAATCAATTCACTGATGCCAGAGCATTTTGTTTCCTGTCAGCATTTTTTGCACAGCCAATGCAGACCAGAACTTAACAAACAACGCTAATATACAAGAAGATGTTGACCCTGGTTCACTGTCAGCACTCCTCCTCTGCTGGGCTTGCACACCAAAGAAAACAGTTAAAACATCAGCTTTAAAGGCAAGCAAGTAGCTATGACTTCGAACACACATAAATAACATACCGAGTAGGCGGTAATTTTACATCAGAGTGGGAGATGTTAGATAAAGCCTCTTCTCAGTGAAGTTTCTGATGTACCTGGGACTGAGTGCTGCCATGTTTCACATTTATTTCACTCCACCCCTTGCTGTGCATTTGTAGCGTCTTCACTTTACCCAACCCCATTAAAAATAATTTCCAGGAGAAATAAGTTTTCAGGGCTTGGGAAGAGATAATCGGACAATTAGCTATGTTCTTTAAAAAACACTGCATATTTTAGTCCCCAGACGTCCCATTCTTGTTTTCATCTGCTTTTGGCCTTAGAAAGCTGGAAAATGTTATATGCATTTTACATAAGTAATAGTGGCCTGAACACAGGTAGAGCGCTCCCCATCTGATCCAATAAGCAGTTATTTTACATAGAAAGCAGCAAACTGACAACTGCTACTTAAAAAATGAAAAATGTATTTTATAAAACACACTTTACCATATGATATTTGCCTTATATCCAAACCAGTGGGCCAAGCAAAAGTTGATTTTCATTTGGAACACAGGTTGGGAAGCCCTGCCATGTCAATATTCAAGTACTCGTCAACAGGAGTGAACTGATCTTCCTCCTTTTCTTTGTTCCCATAGGGTAACACACACTGGTACCTGCAATCGGTACTTACTTTTATTGTACTGCTATCTGCTTTTCATAATAATTAATACAACCATATTACACACTACTGGTGTAGTAGTGAAGAAACACCCATTAATTTTGCTTTGATGAAAGACCACTATGCAACACGTAGTATCTGCGAGACATGTATGTTGTACCCTCTCCCATCCAGAAGTCAATCAGTCCATTATGTCTAAGCAATTTCTTTCAGTGGCAGATGAAACTGCCTTCCCTACTTCTCCAGATGCATGAATTTTTCAGCTTATTGCAGGAGAGGATCAAAGCAGGGATGGTGATAAATATCTCTAACTCCATTCTTATCAATATCATCAAATATAAAGATGAAGACCTTTGAATATGTTTGCACAAAGATTCTTTCAGCATTACACCAATCTGCAAGAAATGATATACCTACTAATGTCAACACTGCAGAAGTTTATCAATAAATATACTTTAAGATTAAATTGTCAGTTAATAGCAAATAATCCTACATTTGCTAACATAGTCAAGAGAAAACCAGACAGGTTGTTATTTACAGATGGGGCAGTTTGAAAAATGTTTAACTGCTCTTTAGTGAACATTTAAAATATATTCTTCAACATTCTTGAATATTTTCAAATCAGGGTGTTGGGGATTTTTGAGTTTTTTTGCAAATAAAAAAAAATTATTTGCAGATATTTTTATGTTCCTACTGTCAAATGCAATTATATGTGCCTGTAAACAAAAGACAAATTGCCTACAGAAAACTATTACTGGAGCTCACACAGCAGAAACATTAAATATTAACAAATGAATGTATCAATTTTAGTACAAAGTGACTGAACTTTGTGGGAAATTGTGTGCTACTTATTGTAATACATTATTTGAATGTGATATTTATACTGCACCATACATCAGGGGGAATTAGTGCCATCTGTGTGTCTAGCTCTCAGATAAACGGCCACAACAAAACCTTTAAGGAAGGGACATTGAGGTGGTGGTGTTTTGATTCAGTGTTATCTTCATATTTATTTAGACCCTTCAAATCCACTGCAGGTCTTTGCTGTTTTCTTCTACCCTTTTGCAATATCCTCTAAGAAACGCAAAAAAATTTTAGAAACAGATTGCAGTGGAATGGCTGAACCGATGGGGCAGAAACACCATGGCATGGACACAGCTTTATGGCTTAAAACTAAAGGAAGGATTAGTTTGTCTAGAAAGACGGAAGCAATCAGTGAAACAGAACTGCAATGTTCTCATCAGACCTTCAGCAAACCACTAGATGGCTAGTTCATACTTGAGCAGCAAGTTATACTGTTTTACAAGCCTTTAACAATTTTGTTAACAGTGGGAAAGTACAGGTCACATAGCTGGTGAATATGCCTGGGTCTATATGGATATTTTTTCCCTCCCTCCAAAACAGGTATGCAAACTAAAGCAGTTGAACTGCATAATTATCTTCTATTTCCCCTTGGATGTGATTCAGCTCAGATCTTCAATGAGATTTCTGAGGATGTCAAGACTTCAGTCTTTGGGTTATCTGCTAAGACTTCTAGCAGTGCTATCGATTATTTTGTGAGGTACAGCCTCTGATCCACTGAAATCTGGGGAAAACTAATTTTACATACATAGAAACAGTCATTTTCAGCCTGGGCTGAATTTGAAATGGCAGCAGGAGATACAGGGAATTAGCTTGTCTTCTACTGGCATGCAGTAAAGAGAGGGGGTACTACAGAGGATGAATACTTAAATATTCTCCCCTCTTTACCCCATCACCTTTTGCACATGCTCACTCTCCACTTACAGACAGAGCTCAGAGAGAAATGAGTCAGAAGACATCAAAGACAGCACCTCTGATTTGGGGAAGAAGAGGGAGAACACCTATAGCACCCACAGGACACAGGCCAACTACTCTATCTAGACCACACAAACCGAAGGGTGAAACCCAACACCCTTCATCTCTCACAAAACCACAAGGGAACTCCCTTCCCCCTGCGGCAGGGCTTTCTCTGCTTCTCTTGGGCTCACATATTCAATGAGGAAGATAAAGTAATTTTTGTTTTTAGATATTTTAGATATATTGATGCATATTTATGCATCAATATGCATAAATAAAAGTCCTCAACTTTTCATTTTGATGCATACCAGTATCTTAGTTTTCTCTCATGGCATTGCCTGAAGCATGAATTTTAGCACAGCTGCAGAATCTTTGAATTTCCATTGGTATTTTAAGTACTATGTCTTCCCTACACAAATTCTTATTGCAATACATCTTTGGGTGTATGCCTAAGGAAACCAAGTGAGAACTTGGTCTAACCTTTCATTAGTACCAAGTAGTTTGGATATATTCACTATTTTATTAGCTGTTAAATCATCTAGCCTGTACACTGTTTCTACTGTTATAAGCTGGAAACACAAATTCCAAGATTCCTTAAAGAAAGGAGCAACATTCTTTATACTTTTTCACTTTTGGTATATTATGGGTGGGATGCAGCACTGTTTCAGTCACTTCTTCTATAAACCTATGGCTCCTGTGACTAATTTGGCTTTTACTTGTCCTAATCTTCAGTACAGACAAAGAAAAATATAAACAGGGCTAACATTTCAAACTTGCAACCAGAAGTGGTTCTGGGTTTTTTTGTTTTGATATTGTGCTAATAAAAGTCATCTTTACCTCTCAGGAAGAGCATGGAGTCAGAATACTAAGTATTCAGCTGAAGGAATTTAAGATGAGTATTTCTTTTGTTTTATTTTCCAACTACAGTAGCTCTAATGACAATGGTAAAAGTGTTAACACATTAGATCAATGTCCAAATGACTTCTACTCTTCTGGTCCTTTTTTCACTCTTCAGTAGATGAGCAGGGAAAAACTAGACTAGGGAACAGAAAGAAAAAAGCCCGCAGAGACCTGAAAGCTGAGTTTAAGTTCTGTTGTTCTCATTTTAAAGTTAAATTTGTAAAATTATAAACCCATAGTTGTTAACTCATGGTAGCTTCAGATCTGGCACAGTCTTTTGAGTACTGTACACAGCTCATGAAAGGTCTATATCCTGTTTCTAAAGTGCTCACTTGAGACATAGGCTAACTAAATAATGTATATTCTCTATTCTAATTTAATATAAATCTTAAAAAAAAAAAGTGTTATTAGGGAACACATGTTTTCCAGGACTGTGGAAACTACAGGAATTCACACCAACCAGAGACTTCTAGAACAGTTAAAGTTCCTCTAAAAGACTTCATTTCTAGTGGCTCCTGATTGTCGTGAAGAGCTGCTGCTGAGCACAGGTCTGTACTATTGGGTCAGAGCTGTGAAGTTCTACCAACCCCAAGGTAGAACCCCAGGATAATTGCGGGAAGTTTCAGGCTAAGGACATCCAAATAATATAAGCTACCAAGCACCTCCACTGTCAGGTGGGTTCTGGACTGTACACTTAAATGCATTATACAGGAACTGCCCTAAGTCCACAGTCTCAGTAGGAAAAAACCCTGGCTTAGTAGGTGAGATTTGCCAAGGGGTATTGCTGATGCACTTCTAAGCACACCAGATTTATCATGGCCAATTTTCAGCCCAGATACTCACACAAAACAAAATAATTCATCAACCATATCTTTTCCATAAATTTATTGTTTGAAGTTTTATCTGTTGGTGCCATTCCTTGAGACAAGATTTTCTCATCTAACTGAGAAACCTATGTCTGAGCAGGTCATCCTTTATAGCCAATGAAGAGAAAAAGACAGAATGCAAGTCCTCCCATTGTTTTAGGTATTTTATTTTCAGATGCAAAACCATGCACCCCAGAAAGGCTACTGAATATAAATGGAAGGCAAAAAAAACCACACACTCACCCTAGTTTATAGCTGGATGCATTACATGTGTCCAAAAAAGAGCAACGAAGCTGGTGAAGGGTCTAGAGCACAAATCTTATGAGGGGAGGCTGAGGGAACTGGGGTGGTTTAGCCTGGAGAAGAGGAGGCTGAAGGGAAACCTTAACGCTCTCGACAACTACCTGAAAGCAGGTTGCAGCAAGGTGAGGGTCTGTCTCTTCTCCCAGATAACAAACTATAGGACAAGAGGAAACGGCCTCAAGTTGTACCAGGGGAGGTTTAGATCGGATATTATGAAAAATTTCACTGAAAGGGTTGTCAAGCATTGGAACAGGCTGCCCAGGGAAGTGGATGAGTCACCATCCCGGGAGGAATTTAAAAGACAGGTAGATATAGTGCTGAGGGACATGATTTAGTGGTAACCTGGCAGTGTTATATCAATGTCTGGTCTCAATGATCTTAAGGGTCTTTTCCAACCTAAATGATTCTGTATGTCTACATTTAACTAAATTAATCTTTTCCCTGGAATTTTTCAGACTACACTGCTGAATTTAATAGTGTTAGAAGTAGAAACGGCATCTCTTCTTTTAAATGGATGGATTAGAATTGTTGAAAAGTCATGCCCCTCTCAGTATTGCATCACTTGAAATGCTGTGTTAAATTTCCCAAGTAAAGGGACTCTTTTACAGTAAAAATATTCGCAGTCAGATTGAGCTGGCCCTGGACACTGAAAGCAGGATAGAGATATTTATTGCTGATTCACAGAAGATGTATTGATTCTAAACACTTGCGGGGTGTGGGGGGAAATCAAAACAAAAAGCTCATTTCAGGGAAGTATAATAAAAAATATAAACACTGTGCTGAGCATAAAGGACGTCTGGCTGTTGTTGGATCTCAAAAACTTCTAATTTTACAATGTATTCTCCTCCAGATGTAAAGATTGTTTGCCCATGCTGCTGTCTGCATTTTTTTAGCTTCTAGACTACAAGATTAATTAGCTGTTCATTAACCAAGATGCATATAAGGCACACTGCAAGAAATATTATATTATATTATATTGCTGCTATAATGGCCTTTAAATAAGAAGTTTCTGGCATTTGATATTTGTTGGATCTCATCTATTGATTGCTTGGCCTCAGTGCTAATGAGAAAATAGTCTGTATTTAGATTACCCCTTCAAAATTTCCTACAAGAAATTCTTGCCACACAAAGCAATTCTTACACAGCATTTCTTTTCAGCACAAGCATTTCATTTCAGTACTTCAGATATTAATTTTGCATGCAGCAATTTATTCTCTAGCTTTATGTGAATTTGAATTTGTAATGCTTTGGTAAAATTCTTAAGCTTTCACTGAACTCTTTTTCATGAGGCTCTGTTTGCCTGGTATGCTTAGCTGCCCACCTCCACCTATTATCAATGCATCTACATGTATGTGTCCCAGTGGCAGCAATGATGTTGTTTAGTTGGTACTATTATTAATCATCAGAACGTTTTTGCAAACATTGTCTTTAGAAATTGCATGAGTAAGATTTCAGAGTATCATTAGTGCCTTTCACTACAGAAATACTGAGAAAAGTAGATGGCATAAAGCATCTGAAGGAGCAAACAGACTCTGTTTGAGCCTCTTCTTTCCATGCCAAGCTCTGCTTTGGCAACTTAAATCAGATGTAATAACAACCCTTTTCTAAAGTATTTTTAAATTATGTAGCTTTTGGTGTAGAATTTGGATGCTTCGCTTTTGTGCATCTTGTCAAGACTAGAACATTGTCTCCCTTCCTTCCATTCTCCCCTGCCTCTCCCATCCCACAACCTTTTCAGCATCCCTCGCAGTTTGATATTCCTTGAGAAAGCAGAGATTTGTGTTTGGTTTTGTTTCTGCAAGCTTATCAGAGGTAGACATGTGGGAGGCATGGATTGTAATTTTTTGTGATTTGTCACTATTAAGGAATAGAATAGTGGCTTTTGTTTGTTAGAAATAGTCTACTTTAAACACTGTTTGAGAATAATTTCAAGTTTTTGCAATTAAATGTATTTTGTTGATTGTGCCATTTGCACATTTAGCTGCTTCTTCCTCAAAACTAAAAAATTACCTGATAAATAAATATACTAGTTATAGACAGGATATCAGAGTAAAGTCTCAGATATTTTAGTACAAAGCTATAGTAAAACTTTGAGATCATCTGCTAATAGGGCAACTTGGAGTGTTTTGGGTTTTTTTTTAAACAAGTTTCTTGTTTTTGAAAGCGTCTACTCAAAAAAACCACCATTGATCAAATTATGTCTATACAATAAGAATCCATTCACCTTATTTTATAGTATTTCTACTGCATTCAAAACTGTGTATCTTTTTTGGCTTCACACACTTTAAACACGTAAAAGTTTAGTACATCTGAGTACTTATGCTCACCTTCAAATTATCTTAGTTGGGCCTACTTTGTTTTATTTATAACTTTAGTCCAAAATAGTGGATATGGCAACTGAAACCATGTAAGGGCTTGCCAGGCTACTGTAACCAAGACCACCAACTTGCATGAACCACATTCTTAGTATTTCATATTCTGGGTCACATGTGGTTTGGAGGTTTATTTGATCAATGATCAATATTTATGATTTTTTTCCCCCTCAGATATGACCTTGCTGAATGCTGCCCAATATGACCAGAGCTCTTGGGTATCTATGCCAATAGGCAATAACATGTTCTCATGATAAAGATGAGAAGGCATTTTACAGTATAGGAGATGGAGTCGTATGATTAGGGAACAATAATGAGAATTCTTACATTTCCATGGAGATTATGTACTGAGGTGGCTAAAAGGAGGAAAATCAGGATGTACTGTTCAATGATTATATGGCTGTGAGTTGTTAGAGTGATGTATGTGTGGAAAAAGCTAATGACATCTTAAGATGCTTTAGGCAAGATAGCTTTGGAGAAGAAAGAGAAGACTGTCCTTTGAAAGGCCTCACTGAGACACTGTTTGGACTACTTTTCTGGTTGTTTACATTCTGAAAAAAATCAATGTAAGCTAGAAAGGGTACAAAGGAAAAATAGAAACAGTATTAGAGGAATTAATTACTCAGCACAGAAGTTACAAGACCTTGGACAGTCTTGTCACACCAAACAAAGTTGAGAGGGGGCAAATTGGAAGGTAAGAGAAGATATTTCAAAGATAACATCAGTAAAAGTTAAAGTAAATACAAACTGGTAATGAATCAACTGAAACTGGAAGTTTAGAAAGAAAAAAAGAAAAGTGTTTTCATGCTTATCGGCCTGAAAATCTGGATCTACCTTCCAGACAAAGCAGCCAGGACAAGTAACTTGCACAGTTCAATCACTTTAGGCAAGGATTTATATACCTAAGAACTGCAGCAGACAGAAAACTAACTCTATACTATAAGTCCTTGAATTGCTGGTGCAATGGTACAGACAAAAAATTTACTTGCATGACACTTATACTTTATATAAACCACCATACTCTATATAAACCATCTGTTAAACCTATTAAAGCCATCAGAATTTCTTTTGGTTACCTGCCAAGAACAAAAAAGTTCTTTTTGCCTAAGACACACTGTTTGTTTTCCAAGTTTTTCCTCTCCTTCCTCTGAACCCTGTGAGATTAAGTCTAGAGCGTTTTTCAGCGTTCAGCTCTATTGTCCCGAAGCTGGCCCCATCGATCGGCTGCAGCTAGAGACAGGCTGCAGGTACCACATGCCAGCTTGCCTACTAACAGTCAATTCCCAGGGCTAGGGCAGCAAGTCCTCCCCAATTCCCTCAGGCTAAGCCAAACCACCTCAGCCCAAGCTGAAAAAAGCAAAAAAAATGAGCCAGGAAAAAAAAAAAAAAAGCACAAGACCTTGCCTTTAGCATGAGATGCATTTTAGGACCTTTGGACATTTCTTACATCATATTACCTACTACTGCAAGTACTTTGGGTATTTACAATACTTTTATTTGTCCATGTTATTTTACTACATGTAGGCGATATTTGTAACAGCGTTGTCAAGCAATTTGTTCCTGGACTGCTTGCAAACATGCAAAGTAGATGTTTTGCAGACTTTCCAAATCAGACACCTGTGGTCAAATAGCCTGTGCATGCAGGAGGCTGGAACAAGCCTTCCAAACCATTAATAGCACTTAAAAGAAATTTAATTCTGTAAAATAAATAACTGTAGATGTGAAACATATATTTACGTAATTGCTCTGAAACAGCAGTTGAATTATTCTGAAGTTGATAGTGTTTACCTTAAGCAGGAGCATTTTTCACGCTGTTTGAGATAATTGGCAGCACGCCCTATAAAACTTACTCTGAGAATTAGGTTGCTAAAACACAGTAAAATGCCCAATTCAATTTCCTAATACTCTTCCAGCCTAGAGTCACATTTTAACACCTTCCCATTGACCAGCACCTCTGACTGACAACTCCAGAGACTAGCCTCTTTCTACTTATGATAATGTATTCAAATACTTACTGCACAGAGAAATTCCAGAGTGTTTCTTGCTCCCCACTGAAAGACTGCTTGCTGGCCTTAGCCTCTCCCCTACTTCATTTTGGAAACTTCCTCTTTCCCCCACAGTCTCCAAAAACCACCAGTTCCCTGACCTCCCCTTCCAGCCCACCATAAACAGGGACCAAATTGATTCAGCTGGGGTTGATTTACACTATCAGGCCCCTTAACTGTGTCAAGCAGGAGGGAAGGCATTCAGCATACTATTTTATGAGGCTATTAATCATTAGAATTGTTTTTACTGAACAAAACATGCTGCAATATCAGTAGGCAGTAATGCTAACTATTATAACTTGTTTCATCTGCAGTGACAAGGCAGTATGACCTAACTGCAGCTTTCCTGTAGTTCTGTTATTGCAGATACCACAGCTGTGATTTTCAAGAATGGCCTTGGTGGTTTGGACATGCTGCTGACAAAAATATGTGAATTGTGAGTTCAGTGTCATAGCCAGCATTAAAGATTAATTCATTCCTCTGGTTGTGTTTATTAAGATTTAAGACCCCTACTTTTAGTTTTATGTGATCACAATGCTTCCTAAAAAAGAAAGGGAATTTTAGGGATGTGTGCAGGACAATTCCTTCTCATAACAGGAATGGATCAAAAATGAAACCACTCTGCCATATAAACTCAGGAGTGAATTCTACAAAAGAGCAGAATTAGTATGCAGACTGAAAGAAACTAGGAAAAAAAAAAGCTATGTCCCTTATTAAATAATGGTTTTTCATTACAGCTTTCAAAAGCAGGATCTCCTCTAGCTATGCATTGCTTCTGAAATGGTTTAAAACATGTGGTGAAAGTTCTAGGTGTGGGAGTTAAAATATAAGCTATCAAGGAAAACGATATCTATATAGATACACAAATCAAAGCAAAAGAAGATGACCTATTTAATCATTTACATAGGACTTTAGTACATTATGAGATCTCATAAATACCAATCCCTGTAACATCAGAGATTAGTCTTCCTCATAGAATAGTATCTTTAGAGGCAATCATATACCAATTAGTATTAATTAAGATCATAAAAGATGAAGTGTCGTACAGGAAGCAACTCTCTAGGGTGAGAAATGGTATAACATCAAGTCTATAAAGCATCTGTCTGCTTAATGGGTTGAATCACTGTCACGTCTAAGCACCTTAAAACCCACCCTGCCAGGCAGGAGGCTCTCAGGATCCACAGTCTGTTGTATCCTGCTGATACTCTCAACCTCTTTTTCATATTTCCTAGGAGTTTAGCAATGGAATCCAGAACACCGGTTTTAAACAAACTGCTGTAAGAATTTGGACCGTGTTACCCAATGGATCTCCTGTTTCTATATGTTGCTGGTCACTTTTGAGTTCAGCTCACAAAAGGTGTTCAAGGTGGAGAGTGAGGGACACTAGATATATCCAGTGACATGCCCTTCAGCTCTGAATTGTGCTTTCCCCTTTGAACAGCCACATCCTGGAGATCAGCACGGTCCCTGCACACTGCAAGTGTGTTCCTGGTGCATTCTCTGCATTCTCATCAGAGAAAAAAAAAAAAAAAGAAAAGAGGAATTTGGAAAATAAGAATGAAATATCTACAGATCATAATCGATGGTTACAATAAGGAAAGAGATTAAGCAGAATCTTTGTTAGAGGAATACAAGCCACCAGCAGCCCTGAAGCTAACATCCAGCAAGTAAAAAATTGCTGACAATGAATGTCACAGCCCTGAGCCCAGCCAGCCAAACCCTTTGAAGTGAGAGGTTGCTGAGCACTGATGCACTCAGTGTCCTGACATCAAGCCTAACCTTTCTCTGGATAGAAGGGCAGTCACAGACAGGAGAGCAAGGTTCAGGAGATAGTCGGTTCCCATATATACGTCTATTGGAACGGGGTGAGAAAACGGAACAATTTATTTGGAGAAGAGATTATTAAAGAGTTTGAACAGAATGTGCAGGAGAAAAAAAAGCTAATTATGCAGAAAGAAAAAAAGAGGGGGGAAAAAAAAAGATTCCAGTCTCAAAACCACTAATTTGTTGGAAGAAGATCAACCAGCAGGTTGGAAACACTAGGGGGAGAGCAATGAGGAATAGGAGAAGGAAGAATAATAAGAAATAAAAGAAGCAACAGTTAACGGGATAAGTTTCTGTGAAAACAAGTCTAAAGAATGAGATGTATATGCAAAAGTCCCTGTCATGGTCTAAATGGGTGTGGGAGAAGAGTAGAGGGCATTCACACAGGCAAAATCTGACAACAAATACTGATTCTGTCTATTGTCCGAAGTTGCTGAAACCCCATCCTAAAGTAAGCACACTTTTACAGAGATAGTCTTATAATAATTTTTCCTATTCAAACCTTGAACCCCTCAAAGAAATTTAGGAAGAAACTTAAAATCATGCTAGTAAACACTCATATCATTAAAAGGTGACTGTTAAAATAGATGTCACTTTAGTTTCTTTTCACCTGCTAAATTCAAGAAAATATGTGAAGCAGAATATAAAATGCTAGAAAGAGGTCTTTGCTAAAAGATCATTTAAACCAGGAACTTCTTCAAAGATGTAAAGCCACTCCAGTATTATGTAGTCCCAGGCACTCAGCAGGGTGTCAGCAGTGAGATACCTAGTTTATTAACAGATATCCCTCATGACTATGCCAATACCTGGAACACTGAAAAACACTTATTTATGCTTTTATATTTCACAATGATCACAAAGAAAAGCCTTCCCTGGTTTCTGGGTCTTAGGCAACAAATGTTATCCAGTTTTGTAAGGAGCTCTCTCCTGCAGATGCTCTAGTTACCCTGCAGAGCAGAGTAACAAATGCTAGGCCTTATTCGCAGCCACGTAATCCTATTGACTCCTGAGGAGAAAGCGACACATGCAGTGGAGATCAAAAGTACTTAGCAGCAGAGGCCCGGAGCCCTAGAGACAAATGAACAGCAGAAGAAATGTTCTGATGCGTGAAACAGCCAAAAATACAACTACAGAAATCAGGTAAAGCCAAAGTCTGACAGAGTTTGGGTTTTGGCATTAATGAAGAGGTTAAACAGTCAAAAGAAATCTTGTTAAACATCTGTTCCTTGTGTTCCCTGCTGTTGCATCCAAATGTTATTTAAATTCTGTTCTTTCCTTAATTAGTTTTCAAGTTACAGTATCATGTCACCCTCGCAGTCAGTATCTCGCTTCCCCTTTTATTCAACTCAGAAGAAACTCTGCTGTTACTGAGAACTGGCTACTCCTGATGCTTCGATCCTTCAGTTATATACAAATATATGCATAGATAAATACATATAATGATCCTTACGATCTTGACAACCTATAGTAGCTGGATACTTCTTTAACAGACTATTCCAGTTCATATATCCAGATATTTGAAGACACAACATAAAAGTATTTACTTAAAATGCTCAGAACAAAAGGCCCATCTGCTTAAAAGCACAGGAGAAAAAGAGTCTGCAGTGATCTCAAGATGCTAGGGGTGGCTGGGTCACTTAAGCAGGCATCAGATCATTTACTGTAAACATAAGGGAAAGACGTAGCTTGTAGAATGCTCAGTTTTTGAGGGACAAGCATTAAGTCAGGGTGAACTCAGAAGATAATAAGGAGGACAGAAATGAAAAGAGAAGCCCTAGGTAATTGTCTTTGGCTTTTGTCTCTTCCCTCATGCTTTTCTCCCTCACCTTTCCTTTTTTCCACTTGTTTTTTCTCTCCCCACTCACAGCAGCCTCCCTTGAAACTCTGCTCTTACTGGCAGCATCCAGCATTCACCCCTGCTTGCACCTACCCTCCTCCCAATCCTTCCTGCATGGCTGGAGCCAGCTGCTCTATTTTATCATCAACCCTTTCCTTAACCTGCTCTTAGGAGCAAGCCTGTTAGGAGGCAAAAATAAACATAATTATTTGAACCCTGTTGCCCAGCTCCTTAACTGTAATCCTTGCCTGAAGTACAGCCCAAACCAGAGCACACTGACATCTTCCTCCTGCAAAAGCACCCATATGCCAGTGGGTTTTGTCAGCAGAAGTCCTGCAGTAACCAGCAACAAATCTTAGTCTTCAGATCAGCACGAGCTATAGGCATTCGTTAAACTGGCATTTCAAATTATATGCTCAGCTTCCAACTCTGCTGTTGCTGGAGTCCTGTAAATCCCATTTGGCTGACCCAGCAGTGCAGAATCACAATGTGCAGGGAGTCACTGTCCTCCTTCCTATTTCCCATGCAACATCCAGAGCAGCAAATGTGACTTGCTCCCACCCCACCATTATCCTTCCCTCTTTCCTCCCCCTCCCATGTCTCAGCCAGACCTGACCCTCATCCTTGGGATCAAAGATTTCAACTTTGTCTTCACCACTGACAAACCGTTGAGCATATTCTGGCTCAGGTATCACTGCCTCCAGTACTAACCAAGACATTAGTTACTACAGAGACCTTTCTCCTGTAACCCTCCCTGGTGCTACCTTTCATCTGGCCATGTGGGTCCTGTGGTATTTACAAATAAACTTACTTCCTCAGGCTCTTTAAGCATAAATCATAAACCCAATACTAGCATTAGCCACATCCTCAGCAACATGCATAGCAGCGCACAGTTAGTTATGAGCCACTCCACCACTCCTCATCCAAAGTCTTCTTCTGCAGAATCCTCCCTAACCTGAAGGTTATGGTTAAGCTGAGGGTTAGCAAGATCCCCCTGTCTAGCACTCTTCCATTGCTGCATCACAGTTCCTGTCTTTGCTGTGCCTCTTGCCCAGACAAAGCAGCTTGAGACGAACAAGCTCAGTAGGGTAGAAGAGGATACTGGTTCACCTCATGCCTTTCGAGTAAAATAAAGCCTGCCACAGCCACATTTTGGCTGGTCTGCTTCGCATTACAGTCCCCACAAGCAGATCAGATGCTGCTGGAGATGGAGATGACAGCACTTGCTAGGAGCAGTTCTGGAGCAGTCTCAGTCTTCACAGGAACCACCCTGGGGCCCGTGTCAGACCTCTTTTGCATCGCATGATGCAAGATACAGTGACAGCAACTATCAGGACACACATTTCTGAAAACACACACCCAGGTGTCCAAGCCTTGACAGGTGCTACTTTGGCTAAAAGAAGCCTCAAACAGTAGGGCCTGTCTTAAAAACCCCAGGATCATTCCTGTTTAAATTTCCTTGCTTAGGGGATTTGCTATTGTAAGACTGCTAACCTGAAATGTGGCACACAAAGGGGAAAAAACAGTGCTCCATTAGTATTTTCCTCCTGACCAGCCAGGCTTGCAGTCCTTCCTTAACTCTTCATCAGGATAACATGACATTTGGTTAGCCCTTATGACTTCTGGCTTAAGCAGTACCACACTCCAATGCTGGAAACTATTTTAAGAGGTGGTGGAAAGGTGTTCAAGAAAGAGAAGCATTACTTGTGATTGACAAGTAAGCAGTTGTGTCTGTAGAAGCCAAGGGGGAGGGTATGAGCCTGAGATTTAAGAGAGGAAAATAATGACATGAAACACTTCTTTGCATTTTCATTATACATCTGGTTTGCTTAAAAGTGTTTTTTTTTTTTTTTGTGGGAATCTGAATTTGAAACTGTGAGATGTTCTGCATATTGCCCTCTTACCTCACAGCTTTTATCTGAAATTTTGCAGCATCAAGTCTTGGCTTCAAATTCTCGAGCTGTCTATACACAATAGTGGAAAATTTATAGTGATGTGAGTGCAATAGAGTTCTCATAAAAAATAAAAAAGAAAATATTCTCTTACTCCCCAGCAAAATGCTCTATGAGCACTTACATATTTTCAGTATAAAATTGATTTAGCTAATCTTCTGCATGAACACTATGTACTTAAAATCAATTGCATTTTTTTCCATTTTAAAATGTTCAGATTTTGAAGACTGATTTTCCTGCTACCTGTACATTCCTATCATTTGTGATGTAAAGCAAGACTCATGACAATGAAAAATTTGTTTTCCATGTGCTGGAAAGGAGTGAAAAATCCTGTTTTAATTATGGTTAATTATGGTAGCTTTGCCTACCTTTATCACCTCCCAATGAAAATGCATGCCTCATTCAAGCCTCTTGTCCTTCTTTGACTCCTCCTTGCTTACCTAATGTTTTATTCATTAGTAAGATATGGCAGGAAATGTCATGTAATTAGCATTGTATTTGTCTTCTTTGAAGAACATCTACTACTTTGTGACAGATTATACGGATTCTTCCATTAACAAATCAACAGATTTACTCACCTCTTTAAAAAAAGCTTTAACCCATTGTTACTACTTATAGCACGTATATTCTTCAAGGCAGATATTTAAAAATTAATAAGTTTTAGATCCTAAAAGGTTCTAACAAGGTGAAAGCATTTCTACAGGTCCTGTCTGATCAGTATTGCCCTCCTCCACCTCCTTTTCCTTATTGTTAGATGTTCAGTTTCTCAGATGTGTTATACATGGCAAATTGGTGAGATATGTCTTGAAATTCCCAAGTTTTCTGCAAGACACATCTGCTGCAGAGAACTGGCAACCCTAAAAAGTTCAGCTGCGAATGCATCAGCCAGAACCTAAAAAGTACAGATTTGAGGCAGTGACTCACTAGTTCACAATGGAGTAACTTGGTGCAGTCAACTTCTTCCTACGTTAAATAGATTTGAGAGAAAAAGTTAGGGGGCTGGGGGCTGTTTTGTTTTGGTTTTTTTTCTTATGTGTAGACTTCCATTCCACGTTAGCCTCTGGTTTTGCATAAAATTAAGTAAATCTAGCTTTTTTCACAGTGGGAAAAATCTTCAGAAAAGGCATTTAATAAACTCCTTGGTCTATCATTCACTTTTTCTTGGAATTTGCCAAGATAGGCTCAAGTGTGCAGAGGTACCCCCACCCACTCTAAGGAAAAAAGAACATTTCTCTGCAGAGTGATCTGATGAATGCGTGGGTGTGCGCATTTACTTAAGCAGGGAGAAACTGGATGAGGTGCAAGTGACCAAACCTTAACATTAAAAAGTTATCTGGTTTCTGATCCATACTGAAAGAGCACATTGGAAAATTTGAAATCTTTCCACAGAGAATGGGTAACAGATAGTGCAGCTATCTTGGCTGTCACGGGCGAGGTGGCCCACAGCAATTGGAGCAAATGAGAAATAATGTACTTTTACTCATAGAAAATGGCTAACCATCAAGAATTTGTGGCCTGTAGTCGGAGGTTGCCGAGATGAATGTTTGTGTCTGAGAATAAATAATAGCAGCAATGGTCTGTGACTTATACTGGAATATAGTAATTACCATGCAGTATCAGATTTGTACCTCATCTTTAATCAAAACCAGGCAGAACACTAAGGTGACC
Source organism: Calidris pugnax (assembly GCF_001431845.1). Classification (NCBI taxonomy): domain Eukaryota; kingdom Metazoa; phylum Chordata; class Aves; order Charadriiformes; family Scolopacidae; genus Calidris; species Calidris pugnax. Next base: position 5,586,143 of record NW_015090885.1, read on the forward strand.
ACCATGAATTGGAGAAGGATAAAGAAGAGGAGGGTATTTTATATATTTGGCGCTAGAAACTGAACAGCATGTTTTTTGAACTATAACACATAATTTTTTTAAACTAAACCATACTGTGAAGCAAAGACACTGTTAATGGATAGAAAGATGTGGTTTAGTACATGATTATGTGAAAGACCTTGGAAAGCTCGTCCTTGAAAATATTTTAATTCAGGCAAAATCCAGACATCTTTACCTAAAAGTGCAGTCTCTCTATTTGATAAATTTTCTGTCCTCAATGCAAAAGAAAGCTGGCTATTTCTCACTTCACTGTCTTTTAGAGAGAAACACAATTACTTTTGTGCAGCTTTCAGGTACAAAGTAAAAATAACCAATGCACAGTATTTTCAAAATTTCTTGTTTTCCATAACATTAAAAATTAATTTCATCATAAAAGAAGTCCTACCTTTTCCTTATTTAATTACAAACCTCTCTACAATGTTCTCAGATACATTAACAAGAAAATGCCCTTTGTGCAGAAAGGTAAGAAGTGATTTATCACAGCATATAAAAACAATGTGCTTGAGATGTAAGCTCAGCCAGGCTGCTGGCTAATTTTTCTAAACTGCTGCAGCTTTTACGTATGGCTTCAGATTGGAGTCCTGAAATGAAACATAATTCAGCAGAATGGAGAGCAATTCTTTGCAAATCACCATTAAATAAATCTGTTTGAAAAGTTACTTCTGAAAGTGGCATCCTTTGGAGCTGTATTAATCAGGACCTCACAAACACCAGGCAATTTTGAAAATATTGAGTAGAGGTTGAGATTCTTAGATTGCCCAAATCATACCCTATCTTCTTTTTACAGTGGTACCTGCCATTACAAGTATCCATTTTCTGTTAAGCCATATCAGTTGCAGAGGTGGTTCTTTCTGGTACATTCTTGCAACTTTGAGGAAACTCTGATGAGAAATTGCTTTAGCTGAGGGGGAGCTTTCACTCTGGTCACATCCTGCTCACGTTCTTCTCTCTGCACCTCCCTGGCAGCAGCTCTTGAAGTCTGTTCCAGTGCCATCCCAGCATTGCTGAAAAACACATCAAACAATGATGGAAATATTCCCCGCCTAGGCTGCTGAAGCTGTTTGTCTTCAAAAAAATACCCAAGAAGAAAGCAATCCAAACCAGTGAAAGATAATAGAAACACTTCCCAAGACCACTTATGCTAGGTCTAAAGCTGTTTATTTGCCTTCTTGGGAAGAAAAATATAATCAGTACCTTTAGCGGGCCCCAGCTATATCCATCGTCACTTCTATGCCCCACACAGGAATTTTTTTCCCCAAAAGCTATTCAGACAGCAGCACCCGCATCAGGAAGAAAGGAGTTAAATAACCTGAGCAGTTTTCTGTAAGCCGTTGTAGTGTCCAGTGCCCCAAACTCTGATAGTAAAGATGAACCAACAGCAAAGTTGTCTGTCTTCCAATCAGTTACCGAGCCACTCGTAAAGTTTACAGCAAGGTTTCTTTCTTTTTCCAAGAACTTTGTCTGTGTTAAGCCCTGCATCACCAACAGCTATACGTTAAAACAGAGTCACCGATTCAGGAAAGTTTGAGGTATATGATCACTTTGGTAAAAGAACATTATATAGGACTAAAATGCTGCCTGCTTTAAAGATAGGCCCTTGATATGTAAGACGTTTCTTTGTGAGAGAGACAACATACTTAGGCTACCTGTTATACCAGTCAAGACATGGCATATAAATTTTAAATTCCTAGGCCCTGTCCTCTGTGTGTTAATCCCCACTTTTCCTCACTAGAATTGTTCTGAGTGATTAAATGACAGAAAACCTAAGTCATTTTAGTAACACAGCTGTCACAGAGAAATACTGGTGTAAATCATGAGTTTGGATGACCAAGAACCAGCATGTTACACCAACAAGTGTGTTGAAATTGTTATTTTCCTTTAATTCTGAGGAGACTGAGGCATTTAATTCTTTCCTTAAATAAATCGCACATTGTTTTCCAACTGACCTAGGAAATTTTCATCTCCAACACGAAAGCCTAACATTTGGCATGGGAGGGACAGACAGAGACGTAGAACTCCAGTTACAACTTTGTTGATAGGCTAGACAAGAAGGTAGTTTTACTGCATATTTCCATGTCTTAATTAATTAAAAAACATCTTTTCTCCTTGAAAATGAAGTTCAAGCTCTTTATTAGTCTTAATCAAGAAATTTTCCTTTTCAGTTTCCTGATCTGTCAAGGTTTGACAGACAAGTCCTGAAAATTGTGACTCTGTGGCTTCATTAAATGTCTGCAGATAATTAAATTCCCTCTGGCTCAGTTTTGCCATTTTTTGAAACTGCTGAGTCACTTTCTCACCTTGTTGCAAGGCCTGAAGAAAGTAAGCTTTGAAAGGAAGGAATCTTTTTTAAAAGCAGATGAGGAGGCATTTATGTTAACTTCTTTCCTCTACTTAGGCAATTTACTGAGGAATGATCTATACAGAGAAGTGCAAAGCAACTCTGACTGCTTGGCTTTGCTTATTTTGTCTTATCTCCTTAGATGTCAATGCATCAAAGAAGTTAGGGCTAAGATAAAGTGCCCTTCCAAGTAGTTCCTTGGCTCACATAGGAGTTTTTAGGTTCTTTATGATATTACATTTATCTTTATGAGAGAAAGTTCTCTCAGTCATGGTTAATCAACGCCTGGGATCCTAAACAGTCATAAACGTGTACCCATTATTTTGATTTGTGCTTCAGAATTGATTCTTGGTGAAGCAAAAGAGGGGGAAATACATGCTGACATAATATTGTTCTATTGCTACTTAAGTTATGTAATTCCTTAAACTTATTACTCAAATTCCTACCCTTTGTTGACATTAAGTAACAGTAATGTTTGCAGATGGTTAGGGCTTCTGTACGTTACCATTACCATTTCCACACTCACAGGATGCACTTGTATGATATATGTGAGGATACAGTGAAAGTACTCAGAAGTTTACAGTCTAATAGAAACAAAAAAATACTTGCGGAGGGGGAAAATAAAATTCCACAACTGCAATCTGGCAATTTTTTTTGGAGTTTAGAAGTCATTCCTGTTTGCAACTGCTACTTCTCATGTGCTGTGATGAACCAACTAACTCTGTGTAGTCCTCGTGGTAAAAATGGATTTTTAGCAACAACATACAACAGAAAAATCAGTCTTTCTGCAGAAAAGCTAGTCTTTCATCATGTTCAAGAAAACGAATTTTTTCTTGCCATAAGATGAGGACAGCTGTGGAAGGCAGACTAACTTCATGGAGCAGCAGAGGTAGAAGCAAAGCAACCATCCAGTTTGAAGCAAGACAGGTCAGGCAGCCTCATTTTTCTGCTGCTCCTGCCCATCCCTGCCTTAAATCCTCACCTGCAATTAGAGATGACATGTCCTAATCCTCTTCATACAAGCTATCAGAGGATTGTAACTTCATATGGGAGATACCAGGGGAAGAAAAACTCAGAACAAAAATCCTTCTTTCTTACAAAAGCATTCAATAACAAAGAAGGAAGAACTAAAAATAAAAAGCAGATAGACTGCATGGGAAAGTTTGTTTTGAATGAAATAACTTCAGAAAAACAACTGGGCTTTCAATTTATTGCTGTTCCTTTGTGGATTGCGATCTTGTTTGAGGGTGCAATTTATGCCTGCAAAATTAATTTCATACAAAAGTAGTCGTACCTGTGAGTAGATGTTATCCTCTTTAGGTAATAAAAGAAATAATGAAAATAATCAGATTTGCTTATAGAATTGAATGGTGGCTTCAAAATTGTCAACAAAGATTACTCACAAGACATTCCTACATATTTAACCCTTCACTTACTGTTCACATTCATTTTTGCTGCCACCTTTTTCACAATCGGATAGCAAATATTTATTTTCATTTCATGGCAATGAACATTTGAAAGGAATCACTTATTTACACACAGATAATACGTAATATTATGCTTCAATATTATGTAATATCAGCTTCAAGCCCAGAAATATTTATTGTGGTCAGAAAAATTATCTTTTTTTATCACCATTATTATGCTTATGCCAAGTAAACACATTTTGAGCATATTTCTTTTTCTTTCATTTGTGGCAGGGAATTTTTGACATTTGAGCACAGGCTCTTCCTTCCTATTTTATGCATTTGCCCTCTGGTCATTGTCAACCCCTGCAGTCTGAATAACAAATTCCTCTTTATTGCACTGTCAGTGTGCTGTCATTACTGTGGACTTTTTCTTCTCCTGGAAGGCTGTTTTGTAAGATATTTTTTAAAAGATATGCTACATATGTGTTCAGGATTTATAGGACTGTACTGATCCGTCATTTTCTGGCACATCCGATGCAGTCACTGTAAATCTAATGAAAAAAGAGAATTCTCATCCAACTATGTACATCGAGACATTTGGGGAAATATTATCTACTTCTAACTCCTTTCCCCTTTTACACAGGAAACACAAACTCAGCTCAAGATCGCAGATTGATTTCTCTTCGCCTTTGCAGTAAGGCTGTCATTTTCTTTATGCCACCTCCAGTTCCTGCTGGCTTTTGAGAAAACAAAAAATTGTGTGTGTGTGATTCTGAACCTAGGTCTTCTGCACTTTAGCAAATGGTGCTGCCAGTTGAGCTTTTAAAACAGCTGTCAGATTCAAGTAAAGCTGTTTGGTTTTTTTTCCCATAATTATCTCAGCACAAGATACCATTTAAAAAGTCTTATTAAGCATCCTCCACATGGTAAGAAAGTCACTTTTAGTCTTGTCATGGAATTACTGCAGATGCTATTTTCAACTACAAAAAAAGCTTGCCTTCATATTCCACACATTTCACAAGGCTTTTTCCACTGCTTTCCACAAAGCCCTCATAATATCAATGTCTTTGATAGGAAAGAGGACTGGAATTGATAGTTCTGCTTTTTGCCTACTGGCAGACTTTGACCTGACATAATAAATATTCAGACTTGAAGCAAGAGAACTCTGAGGCTTGAGAAGTGACGGAAGCAATAAATATGCTTCAGAGTTGGACTCAGGTCCAGAATTACTTCTGCTGGACTACTTTCCTAAAGGTAGTTGCCACCACACATAAACTGAGATTATTGGGATTTTGAGCAGACAAAATGATTTTATATTGTGTAAAAAGAGGTTTATTTCTGTTTAGAAATATTAAGTCCCGATAGGTACAACATAACCCTCTGCATCCGTTAAAATCTTGGCTTCTCTTTATTAAACAAAATAGTGAGTTCATATGATTTCGGGTGATTTCCTAATTTTTCCCTTTACCCGGGGATGTTCTACCACAGCAAAAATTACCCTGGTTGTAAATTACTTAGCAATGATTCCAAAAGTCCTTATTTCTGCAGTTTTGTAAAATCTCAGTTTATAGGAATCACTATTCTAAAACCAGCCTCAGTTACTGATTGAACATTACTCTTTTTTTTGTGTTTATGTTCTTAGAAAGCTAAAAGAAAGCACGATCCCATATGAATTTTACCTGCTGGCTATGGAGGATTCTCCTTGGAGATGTCTGTTCAGTTCCCGCGCTGAACCTCTAGGCCCAGGGTATTTACATTTTAATTAGGCTGAAAATGATGGGAGGTAAAACAGCTTCATCCATATTGCTGTATCATCAACAAGGACTCCCACATCCATCCTCCCTTCCCATCCAGACAAGGTTTTCATAAGGGCTTGTAGGCAGTTTGCAAATCTGCCTGTGCAGAATGCGCGGCAGGACCCCAAGCTAGATATCAAGGTGCAAAGAGTGATCTAAGCACCCAGGTGACCTTCCAGTCCCCTTCAAGAGGACACTCTCTCCCCATTCGCACAAGAATGAGGTCATTTGATGGCTTGCCAATGGGGAAATTCTTGACGGCATGAGCACATATGTTGCAGAAATATTCCTTTTTGCATTAGAGGACCAGGAGAGAAAAAGGGAGCACAATACACAGTTGTGATAAAGAGGATGAAAATATGAAGATGGAGAAGCTGGAAGGCAAGGAGGATGGGAAAAGGATAGACTGTAAATGGAAGGCATGTACTGAAAGGACTTAGAGTTTGACAAGAAACAGAGTCTCTCCCTATCTTCCTAGAAGAGCCAAACGAAATCTCTGAGCTATGTAGTTGCTTCCTAGACATTCCGATACGTATAATTTCTTATCTTGGAATGAAACATAGCACACAAGATCTCAAACAGGGACTAAAACCAGCTTCCCCCCCCCCATTCCTTAAGACAGAAATCCCTTTGAGTATTTTTAGATTTTTTAAAGTTATCCCAGTTCTTGTAAACTCTTGCATTCTCATACAGAACATAGTTTTGTATGATGGAATGTGTTGAGGGAAGAGGATGCAGGCAATGGTTATGCTGAAACCTCCAAGCAAAATCAAGCAAGAGGGCTATTCTGCCTCTGCCTCAATCAGTTGTTGCTGATCATCGGTTGGATGCTTAATGAGATACAGCTAAGTACATTATTTCTCATGTCTTTAGAGCTGCATATTGCCGTAGTAGGTCATGCTGGTCACTCTACCTTCTGTCCTTCCTAGCCTTGCATAGAGATAGAGAAATCTGCATTGCAAAGGAGGGGAGGCAAGGAGAGAGAGCATGAGTGCTTGTTTTACTATTTAAATTCTATTTTTGCTGCCAGTAAGTTAGATTTTGAAGGTTAATGCTCTGTACAGAGAAGGAAACTTATTTTTGAAAAATGTTAAGTCTCGTGTCTACCAGTGGCATGGGTGCAGAAATACTAACAGCATTAACTTTTCCATGTTTTTTTCAATACACACAGGATTGATGTTATAATTCATGATTTGCTGGGTGTCTTGCTGGCCATTGCTCTTCCTCTAGCAACAGTGAAACCCAGGCTTCCTGAAGTTGTGCTGACAACATCAACAAACCATGTCACTGACTATCCTAGCACCTAGGCCATAATATCATGTAGATGTTACAACAAATAGGCCTGTAACCATCCTCAAAACCTGCCCCAGACAGCTTTGAGCTGTAAGAGAACTCATCTGGTACCAAGTCACAGCCAAATATTAATAGAATTATATTCTGGATAAATTACCACATTATTCGATAATACGTGAAAAATCATTAGGTTTTATCTTTTTTTCCAGGAAATCAATGATCTTTCCTTATTTCTTTTCTCACTTTGTCTTCTTTTTGTTCATTTTTCTCTGCAGTAAATAGGAGTTGACTATTAGCACCTGACAGATGCTCTCAGGTGCTAATAGCATGAGATACACTAAATCTGCTGGTTTAGCTACACAGCACAGACTTCTTTCTCCTCCTGTTTCTTTTACTGACCATTGATCTTCAGAAAAGTCCAAGGCTGACTCTTTGCTTTCTCACAGGTTTTCACAGTATCTGGTGTTGCAAAGGGTGGTTTTCCTACTTCCAGATCAATCCCCAGACTTTCTGGCACAGAGGCATCTTTTCCAAGGCACAGGAAATGGTGAGTTGCTTTCTACCCTCGTATGTAGAGACTCTCCATGTGTGTTTGTGCAGGATATACCCAATTTAAAGGAAATTAGATTCATTAAGTTGGGTCATCCATAGGGGTTCTGCAAAGCATGTTGAACAGAGAGTTTTGCTGAGCTCTGTGAGACTGACCTTTCTGTGAAGTAGTGCAGGAGAAAGAGAGAAAAGTCTGCACTGTGAAAAGCCTAAAGCAATAGAGGAGGCAAACATAGCCAGGTAAGGGTTGACCTATAGGGTTATTGCAGACTTAACTGGGTCATCTGAGTACACACAGCGCAACGGAAAGCTGCAGACCAGCCAGGGAAATGATGTGAAAAAGGACAATTAGTTTAAAGAAAGGAGGGCAGTTGCCAATGGAGGGACAATTGAATAAACTGAGAACATCCAGCACAGTCTAAGTGGTTCAGGTGCTACAGGAGAAGCTTAGTTTGCAGTCCTAGATCTGACCGACCTTCTCCACGGCCTTGGACATTTAGACACTCAACATCCACTTCAACTGAGGGGAAAAAAACAACGGTGGCAATATAACGCTTCATTTCACAGATATATTTTAAAGACTTAACCTTTGTAAGACATTTCGAAGATGAAAAGCACAGCAGCACTCATTACTTTGCTTAACCAAATTTCTCTGTGCCTAGCTGAACCTAAAATCTTTTGATGTTAGCTCATCACAAAGATATTTTGTGAGATTTTTTTCTCGCTTTTATGTTGGCCTGTGGCCATTTCATGCCACTATATGCTTGTTTTTATTTCTGCTTTTGCTATGTGTAGTCTCTCAAAGAAGTTACTTTTCCCATAGCACATAAATGTAGGTTTTTTAACAACATGAAAGATGAAATATCCAAATTCTTGTTTCCCATAATGATAACATTTCATAAAGCATTTACAGCTGGTTTGAATACAAAAATATTTAAAAACAGAAGGGTAAAAGTTCCTGCAACACTATCAGGAGACAAGACTGTCATTCAATATTGACATGTCTGGATAATAAAAAAAGAAGAAAGAAATTAAAATCTTCAGCAGTCAATTGCCCATGCAAACGCACACGAAGTATGATTGCTCATAAGCAGACTTGAAAATTGCACATACTGAGAGGGAGTAGAACAATGTGCCACTGTTGGACATTTGAAGACATTCTTCCTAGGATATTTAATCTCATTACTTTTTTTGCTAGAGGAAGAAAAAACGCCTCAAAGTTGATGTTTTCACATGTTATAGTACTCCTTTCTCTCGCTTTTATCTACACAAGTTCAGAGTCCTAGCTTCTCAGGATTGTGTCCGCACTCTTGGTATCTGAAAGATCTGGCAAGGTGTGCTTTCAAAGTGTTACTTTACAGTGAAAGAGGCAAAGACAAGGTTGCTGTGCTTGTAATAAAAGAGTAATTAAAAAGTGTCACTGGGTAACTGAAAAAAATGATGAAAATAATAAAGTCATCTAATTGTTTCATGGTGATCTTAATGAGACATTCAGATTTTAGTGAAAAAATTGGTCAGAATACAGGCCAACTGCAGCCTTTGCAAGTCTTTCCTGCTGCCATGAAAAACATGTACAGAAAGACAACTTTATACTTCTAAGTTGGATTTCAGCTTGGCAGGAATTCCTCCAACTGCCAAATTAGAGGATGAACGAATCAGATACTGGAAGTGTATGCTGAATGGGAGCTCTTCTGATCTATGACCTCACCCCATTGCTGCTTAATTTAGCTTTTAAAAAGGTGATTAAAGAATGCATGGAAAATCAGGACAAATTCATTGTATATCTGTAATGAGACTCACGTAACAAGACAAAATAACTGTCAAGGCTTCAGGAAGACAGCAAGGTAGATAATAGTCTTTGTCTCTAACAGAGTTTTAGGCTGGGAGTTGTGTGCTAAACTGCATGAAATGCGTGCTCTGGTCCATCCTGGGTTCAGCTTTGAAAGTCAGCAGCATCTGAACTGAATGCAGGTAGGGGGTTAATGCCTCTCAGCACAGCTGTGCTCATCATACCGAAAAGGATGAATTTTAGACTGTGTCTGGGCAGTTCGTCAGATTCAGGTGCGGGGAATGTTTGGTTTGAAAGCTTCTCTCTGCTTTCCTCTTACCATTTTTAAAACCTACTTTCTTCTTACTATTTGTTGTTTTGCATCTAGCACAAGAGAAATTTTGGCTATTGATTAATTCTATTATAATGCCTGAGTTGACATTATAGAGAGAAATTACCTGGTGGGAGAAGATGGAAGTATAAAAAGGCCTTTTTTTCTTTTTTTTTTTTGATGGCAGTGGGTTTGCTGGCTGCACGCTAGTTTCCAAAAGACAATGACAGACTGGCAGCTTAAAGAAAACAGGTCTTGACAGCCCGCTTTAGCGCACCGAAAAGTTTTGTAACAGTTTGTGTCATATAAAGCACTTTCATACCATCTGTGATCCAGCAGGAAAGGGTTGCTCTGTCCCAGGCAGAACCTTTTCTCTTTGCATAGTCACAGGAGTGGATGGAGCCAGGTAGCAGAATTGTAAGAGTTGTCTCTGGCTGGATGTATGCGGAGCGTCAGCTTCTCCCGTAAGCCCTCTCTGTATTCCTGTCAAGAGCAGCAGCACAGCCCAGCAGACAGGCAGGGATGCAGACAAGTATCAGGCTCGTACCACTGTTATGTTAGTGCCCCTTTTTTTTTGTTTTAATACTGAGCTGACTTGCTGAGGAAAAGAAATAACATAAGCAAAGGTGGAAAAGGGAATGCAACCGAAAGGTGAGCATGTGTCTCATTAGTGCTTACTATGCGAGTTCCTTACGTTCTGGAGAAGGTAAAAATATTTTAATGAGGAAAACAGCACCTTTTCAAATTTTTCTTTTTAAAAAAGGCTTTATAAGGGAAACCTATTTCTAAGATAAACATAGGTAACACATGCACTACCTGCAACTTCAGTAGAAACCTTCAGGGAAATCAGAAAGCAGAGTACCTTGATTACATTAAATTGACTTCTTCAAACAGTGGTGGTTTTCATTATTAAATAATTGTATGTTTTTAGTATTGGGAGAAGGGATATAATGAATACTAATACTTACTAAGTAAAATAAAGGAGTATTTCCTATAGAACTATCAGTTCCAGGGTTTTTGTGCTAGCAAAGTCCTGTATGCCTATGGCAATGTAAAAGTAACTGAGTTGCCAAAATTTTCTTTGATTTCTCAGAATTGAAAAAAAAAACAGAGAACGATCTCTGAAAAGAGAAAACAGGCCCTCCCATACAGTAAGCCCTAAATGCAGTCTCTGCTTTCAGTATTGTCCACTTAGAGGCTCAATACTTTTTCTCATTCTCATTACTATTTCATGGGTTTTTCTTATTTTAATGAATTTCTGTGCTCAGGCACATAGTTATTTTCTGGCTATCTTGCTTCATTATTCTGATGGAAGCAGTCTTTTAATTTAAAACATTATTATTAAAAATAATACATGAAAGGCTTATCTGAAAGATATATTGTTTTGGCAATAGATGTGAATCAAAATGCAACTGTCTAGATACTTAATTATATATTTTAATGGAAGACTTTGAGTAAAGCTTAGGCACAAAGTAGAAAAGTACTTATCATCATTTATCATTTAAATTACCAGCGTAGTTGTAGACTATTAATATGTTTCTTATACCTCAATAAGGTCGAGACTGAAGCTAGTTCAATGGACTGCAGTTAGCTTTTGATGTCTCTGTCCTTGGAATACATTGCCACAGCAGTTCTCCAAAAAGACAAGCTATTCTTGCATCTTTTCTCCAACGCATTAAGCACTAGCATCTTTCAGCATCAGGAAGGCTTTTATTATGCCACTTCCTCTTTTGAAATTCACATAAATATTCACCATCTATTTGCCCTTGAATGTACTCCAAACTTGTTTTTTTCCTTTGTGATCTTACAGGGTACTCAATATCACTTATGCTAAGGGTGGTCCATAAGAATGTGTGCTAAATAATGCCTTCTCTGGGACATACATCATATACTAAGCTGTCTAGATTATATTTGATTTTATTTTTAGTTTTGGAACTTGCAGGGTTGTTTTTTTCTCAGCTCAATACAAACAACTGACTGTAGTTTACTGAGAATCCTGAAGTTTACCAAACAGTGGTTAGAGCATCCTGGAGGCTCATGATGACCAACAAACTCACCTGATACCAGTTCATCTTTACCTCAGCTGAGGATATGAGATGGAGTTTAATCTCTGCAGTGCTCCATGTAACTCAACCCTTGGCTCTTTCTTCAGAGCTGGTCTGTTCTTTACTGCCCAATCTCCTGGCAGCCGCCTCTTATCCAGACACCTTTGCGATGTTGCAGAGATCTCTGTAAGGCTGCAATCTGGGACAATGCATCCTGAATGTTTATGAAGGCAGAAAATCATTTGGGCTCACAGAATCTTCTAAAATATGCAAGAAGACTCTCTGGTACCTTAGTCCTTCCCAAAGGGCAGTATAATGCAGATTTGAAGCACCAGCCTATCAAGGTCTCATGTTGCTGCCTGTGTAAAGTGTGCAAGCATCCTCTGAAACCTCAAGGTCATGAAGTATTTCACTTCCCTCCACAAGCACCTCCAGCAAGACAGAGACATAAGCTTATCATCTTGCTGTACAACTGATTCACATCTAATACACAGAGGGATGCTTGTGTGTTTTTTAACTGATTTAGTATTTGACCACTGTTACTTGCCTGCTGGCCATCTTTTTGTTTTGTAGCAGTCTGCCAGCTGAAAACTAGATGTTTTTAACATAGATGTTCACACAGAAAGTCACCATATAAATACTAGCAATTCCCTATTTGTAGATAGCTCAACTAAAACAATTCCTGGAGTTTGCAGACAGAAACAATGCCAGTAGGTATATGTTTTTTCTCAGCAACGTTTTGGCCATCTGGTTTCTTCTCTGATCTCTGTACCCTCACTCCATGAACATATGCACTAACCTAGTCTTTTGACACCTTAACAAGGAGTCATCATGACAGATAAAAGACAGGATTTAGAAATGGAAAAACTGAAATGCAGATAGGCCTTGGTTGCAGAAGTATTTCATTTTGGAATAGTGTTTGCCCTCATTAATATAAAATAATAGCCTTTTTGTTCAAATACTTAGGACTTTCCCTGATATTCGCTCAAATCTTAGAGCCTTAGCTACATTCAGAAAAACTGATAATTTTAAAATTGTTTTACTTTCATATAATAGAGTTCATTCAAAGAGTTTTATCAAAATTCCTACCTGTTACATTTGACTTTGAGGTTATTTTAATTATACTGGAACCCTCTAACTTGAAGCTAAAGTAACTGAGATGCTGCACTTCAATCAGAAATTCCAGACAATTGGTACAGACACTGAGGCAGAAGAAGACCTATCAGAAGATTGTACTTAATGACATTTCTACAAGACATCTGAAAAGCTGACCTTTGCCAAGTGCTTCTTTTATCACGAGTTGCAAGAAATATGTTACTTCTTTAGGTTATAGCTGCAGAAGACTCTATCAGCTGAAATCATGCAAGTTGTAATTCTATTGAAGTCAGTGTACTCTGGGGAGGACAATTCTAGCTACAGATGAATAGGGTCATTTACACTTAAGCTAAGGAAAGGCAAGTTATTGCTATTTCAGTAAAATACATACATTTATAATAGTTGGGGGAAAAAATTGTTCAGACTCTAAAGATGATGGTAAATACAATACACTGATAAATTTGTGCCCTGCTTTGAACACGGTGTTGTCATCACCTAAGCATGTTTACTTGAAACAAACCAAGCTCTGTTATTGAAGATAGGATTGATACAGCAAAGCTCAGCAGATTCCCTTTTGAAAGGCTCAGCAGACAAACACTCAAATTTGGGATTTTATTCAGGACCTAAGATATAGAGAGACCTAAGATATGGAGAAGAGGAGGCTGAAGGGAGACCTTATTGCTCTCTACAACTCCCTGAAAGGAGGGGGTAGACAGGTGGGGGTCGGTCTCTTCTCTCAAGTCACATGCGACAGGACGAGAGGAAATGGCCTCAAGTTACGCCGGGGGAGGTTCAGGCTGGATATTAGGAAAAGTTTTTACACTGAAAGGGTTATTAAGCATTGGAATGGGCTGCCCAGGGAGGTGGTTGAGGCACCATCCCTGGAGGTGTTCAAAAGACAGGTTGATGTAGTGCTAGGAGGTATGGTTTAGTGATGGTGATGCTCCTTGTTTGTTGTGTGGGTGTCTATTTTTGTCAGTTAGGTTGACGGTTGGACAAGATGATCTTTAAGGTCCCTTCCAACCTAGAAGATTCTGTGATTCTGTGATATAGTAATACAGGTCTTTTCTGTGGCACCCGGATCTATTTCACAGAAAAGACATCTCCTTCCCTTTCCAAAATGCCTCCAGTGTTGGATTCTTAGGATACTAAGCATCAGAACAATGCTGCATTAGAATCTATTCCTACTGACTAGGTTGATAACACAAACTTCCCAGCAAAAAATTGTCATACATCCCTTATTGTTCTCTGTCAAAGCTTGAACATCAGTACCTGCAAATTTAGGGTAGGATTCATCTGGTCAAAGAGAGACATCTGTACCTGAACCAATCCCTCCAAGCTTCCTTTTGCAGTAATGGAGAGAAACAGCCACTCGTAAGGAGGGAGTCTTCTGGTCTAAATAGGTCAGCTCAATCTCACCCTGGTAGTTACTTCACTCCTTGCCCATAAAGAGTGCCTAAGGTGCCAAAGGGTACCTGTCTAGCACAGGTAAAAGCATCACATCATTTTTACCTTAGGGCAGACAGCTAAAAGCAGGAGAGATGAATCCCACTGACAGTAGTTGGAAAATTTAGAAAACTGGAGAGTTTAATTTCCTTTTATATAAACAGCTGCATAAAACTTTCTTACTTAGTAGGAGTGGGTAACTCCAGGGAGAACAGTAGTTTACCAGAAACATAGTGAAGAAAAAAAAGAAAAAAAAAAAAGATTCATAAAGTAAATCTTTTTGCAATCTCCCCAGTGTAAGGGAAGAAGTAGTATGATCTGTTCAAGAACAGTTGGTAAACTTTACTTTGGTAAGTAATAATTTCCATGAGTTCATCTGGGTGATAGCTGTTGCACACTTTAAGAGTCCTCGCTGCAGAGTTTTGGAGTTTTTTTAGAGATCTCTGTTCTTGTATGCCTCGTCTATAGCTAAGGGCTATAACCCATGAAAATCAAAGCTCGTATGTAAGTCCTGAAAGAGTGTGTTGGTTTTTAATTGAGCCTATCATTAGAAATTTCTCTCCTGGGATTTTTCAGGTCTTTGGAAAGAAAGATCAATATCTATACACAGGAAAAATGCACAACAGCCAATTGAAAATACTACTTATTCTAAATACAGGATTTCTTAATATGGCTGTAACCCACAGCAGTTTGCAAAGATTAATTTGCTAATAAAGAGTGGTTTGACAAAGCATGATACTTCAGAGTCACTGCTGACATGCTAGAGGTGATGGAGCAGCTAAGAGACTGCTGATGGCCTGGAAATGGGATAAAAAACCCCACGACCTTGTATTTTTCCTATGAGTAAACAAGTATTATTTGCAGAATGTAGTTGTCAAAAATCTGTAAGGAATTTACTAAGCCTGTACATACTGGGATTTATCTTCTTTTCAGTAACTCAAATTTAACTGAGATTTCACAAAGATGCCAAGGCCATGTGTTTCCCCAACAAGATTATCCCATGTCAAATGTCAAGGTCGTAAAAGTCTTCTAGAATTTCTCATCAAGAAAAATATTCACAGACATTTTATATTGGCAAAATGACTTAAATTTTCTATGTCTTCCCCTGGAAAAATGGCTCCTGGAAAATTTTCTAACATATATTTCCTGGAAATGTTTTTTCCTTCTTTTCCTTCTGTTAAAAAAAGAAATAAATAACCCAAGGCAGACTGAAAATGTCAACCAGCCGGTTAAGGTTAGCTTAGAGAGCAGAGAACAGTAGAGAAAACAGCCCTGAAAAAAAAAGGGCTTTGGAATGGAAATTTTTGTACAGTCTTAATCAGACTTCTGCCTATCCCTGCACCAGTCTGGAAATGCAGATTTAAGTCTGCACTCATTAAGATCATAAAGGGACTTGCTATTTACTTGACCAGGCAAACAAATGTCCAGTTCTCTGAGGTCAGTTATAAATGAGTACTGTACTTCCTTCACTTTGGACAAGGACTTGTCTTAAAACACACACAATACATTTAACTTTATCTAAAACACTAACAGCAAGATAGGAAGAAGCCTAAAATCAGAAATTGCCAGCTGAAAATATAATTAATATTCTTAAGATTAATTGCATCATTAAGCAGTTTACATTTTTTTATTGTAACTTACAAAAAGGCAACTGTAAAATACAAAAAAGCTATGTTTGTCCAGGAGGAAACATTAAAGCTGTATTTGAACTTCATGTCTTTAGACATTTTGGTCATTGTCTCCATAAAATGATTTCTAGAGTTTAGTAATTTTTAGCATTTATGGTCCTGAACCACTACATAAAAATGAGGAAGCTGCTGAGAAAACTGGTGTGGATTCAGGCAGGTATTTAAAATAACAGAAACTGACCATTTGGCAACAACACTGGTGGCTGGATGCCAAGATGCTGCTCAGGAAGATGGATTTTGAACTGACCTGTAAGAAGAAAGGGCAAGACTTGAGAGTTTTGCCGTTCTTCCTCACAAGCTCAGAGATGTTGCTCTTTCTGGACTTTGTTCTTGTCTTTCTCCCTTGCTGCTTTGAAGGCACACAAACATAAGCCCCAGCCTTCGACACTTGTGATCTATGATTCTAAAGCATAAAACAGTTGCATTACTTGGAGGCTACAGATGTATGTCATACATAGGATCAGACACTCAGCACGCCCCTGTAACCAGGGACTGTAATCAGCAGCTTAATTGCTGCACTGCATAAGCCGTGACTCTATCTAAGGTACAAAAGCATGAATATGAAGTCTGTCCACTACATTGCATAGAATTATCCTGGAGTGGGTATTTGTTCATAATTGCTCAAATGCCTAGAAACCCATCTTGTACTGAACAAACATACAGTACTAAGTGGTCCTTTTGCCAAAGAGCTTTCAGTATAAGCAGGCAAACTGAAGGCTTGGGGAAAACTGGTTTGGAAAATAATTGTGGTCCTGCCTCACTAAACAAATTGTAACATTTTAAGTGAAGTCTTTCAGAAACTGAAGTTATGCCAGGCAACTGAAGTCTGCATGTGTAGGGATTTAATAGTTTACACTTGCCCTCCATCAAACACACCTTCAGTTGTAAACTGACATCCCTAAAAGAATTTCCACAAGCAACTGTTTTATCCTATACACAGCATGTAGATCTTCCTGTTCTCAGTTGTCCTTGGGTCATACGTAATGACTTGAAGCTGGCTAAGCAGTGTGGCTTCAAACCTTTTGAAAACAGCTGGACTACGAACAACCTCAGTTCAGTGTGAAAAGCAGGTGGGCCAGCACAGCCCTCTTTGCTGCCAGCAAGCTATGGTTTCAGCCTGCGTTTACATTAAACCACAGTACCAGAAATCTTCAGTGGTTGCAAGTATGATAAGCAGGATTTAAAAACGTACATGCAAAAATCTCTGTTCCTGTTTGAGTGGTTTCTATTTTTTGCCTCACTTCTGACCCCTGACCACCAGAGTGGGACTTCAGTTCCCAGGGTGATACCTGTTTTCCAACCTTTCCAGCTTTCCCCTGTCCTTCCACCCTAGTAGTTCTAAAGGATTTTTTCCAAATGCAACAACAGACTGACCTGGGATGCACAGGAAAGGTGAAGTTCTTTTTCAAGTTGTTAGCAAGTTGTCCCTGGAGAAAAGCAAACAGTAGTCCTCACGTATGATCTATCCTGCCTAGATTTTGAAAGACAATCACCAGGAGATATGAATAGCACTTTTCCATCAAGAATCTTTGCACCTTCATCAGGGCCTGCCCCTATCGGAAAGCACAGAGGGGAAAATAAAAACCAAAAACCCACAACAAACCCCCACACAGAAAACTTTGCATGGATTTGAAGGAACCCTGTACTCTCTGCATTTTGTTTGCAGCCTCAGGAAAAGGTGGCCACGGCCAAGGGAGAGTTTGTGTTTGGGGCTTTGGTGCCTTGCTGCTGTTGCCAGTTCTGGGTGGCTTGATTACAATCACTTGTACTGTAAACACAAAGGTGCACAGCGTAGCAGAAGCACAAAGTACAGCCATGCCTGTTTCAAACGAATTAGCCTTCTGATTTCAAAATACTGAAGAACATTTCTTGATATCTTAAATAATTCAGTGGTAGAAAGAGCTAGTGGCAAAGTTTAGCAGTTTATCCTGCAGAAGGGAAAATCATAAGTTTGTGGAAAACAGGGAATTATCCATGTTCCTGAGCTTATCTTAGGATCTAAGTATGAAAACCCAAGGCATATAGAAGAAAACCTAAGGAAATCAAGCTAACTAAAGGCTTTTTGTACTTTGAAGTGCTGAGCTAACTTGCTGAAACTTGTATCTTATATTCAGTTATTCACTCATGAGATGCACAAACAAAATGACTCACGTTAAATGACAGTTTTTATACTTCAGTGTGGTACGAGCTCTGGTATAGCAGAGCTCTCACTTATTCTCAACTAAAGAAAAGCAAAGCTTAAAGCAGAAGCAAGTGAAACAAATGATGACACTGATAGGTGGAAACAACTGGAGCCTCTAGCTAACCTCAGCACAGAAGCCTTCACCAAATGGGAAGCTGCTACTTTTGGCACAGTTGTACGACTACAGTTTGCAGGTGATACTTTTCAGTTCTCAACTGCAACTATGCTCTTCATTTCCGTAATTAAGACAATGCTGCTGGATTCAGTCTTTCACCATCCCAAGATACACCATTTGTTTGTTGCAGAACAAATGAACACGAGAGAAGAAAACTTTTCATCCTGGTTCTCCAGGGCTTAGAAGCATTCTTTGAGTCAATTAACCATCTTGCAAAAGCTTTCCAGCTTGAATAGAAGGATCCCATGACACTAAACAGAACATTGTCCCTTTCATTTCACAATTATGAACCAACAGAAAGAAGATCTTTCATGCCACTACTCAGGTTCCTTTCAGCGAGGTGCAAAAGACCTGCTGTTACTGGGTCAGACCTTTGTGACAGCCTCCAGCCATAGTCACATCAGGACAGTCCTACTCAAAATGGCTTAAAAGTTCCTGAGATGGAGGTTACAGGTAGAGTCATTGTGTTCAATAACAGTGCTGGATCTTCATCCATGAATTTGCCACCACCCGATTTCAATCTATTTTTATTGTTGACTGTTTCAGCTTTCTGTGGCAATGAATGCTGCAGTTTTAATAACTTCATAGCCAGCGTCTCATGAATTCTGTAATAGGGCATGTCCTTTGATGTTAAAAATATGCTGGCAGGTACTTCCACTGCTTCCAGTGGAATTTCTCTGTAATTTATCTTGCTTAGCTAAAAGATGAATTTGTTACTTTAGGCCTCAAACTGAATATGCATTATATAGATTGAAAAAACTAAAGGAGAGGATTTTGCTTGCACATTTCATCTCTAAACAGTTCTAAATTAAATTACTTACCTTGAAATGATCACTTTAGTAGTGGAAATTAAAACTCATAAACTTTATCCAAGTTCAGGATTCTCTTCCACTGTGATAAAACTCTGGGACCAGCCAACACGCTTACAGCCCTGAAAATTAAACATAAAATACATAAAATTTTAAATGAGTCTGTCACAACCATATGGATTTTATATAAGGTAACTTGAATTTTGAAAACTCTTGCTTGGACTACCTTCACAATGGCATTTTAACACTGAAAAAAAAAAAAAAAGATTTTATATAAGGTAACTTGAATTTTGAAAACTCTTGCTTGGACTACCTTCACAATGGCATTTTAACACTGAAAAAAAAAAAAAAAGGAACACCTCTCTCCCCTATTTTGTTATATTTTAAAAATAACAAAAAAAAAAAAAGCTTTCTTAAGAAACCTTTAATGGTTTCTTATGGAATGTTTAGGACCAGATCTGAAAATTAGTACTTACATGAATTTATTATTTGCTTCAAAACAATTTATTCAGAACTAATGGAACAGAAACAAATTAAAATGTCCCTTCAGATTTCAGTCAGGGCACATATTCTTTTATAGGTCTTTTACTCCAGCCTTTCAAAAGCTAAAATTAGCTTTGCATTAGTGAAACAGATAATGCATCCTCCTTCTTATAGTCAGAGATGATACAGTAAATAGTGATTAGTTTTAACACGAGGTCTACAGCAGAAACATTTCTTAATTTATATTCATTTATGTCCATGAGTGATGTCAAGCTGTCCTTTAGGTTCACTATTTCCAAATTTTATTGAAAATTGACATTTATGTCAGCTTTAGTAGTTGCTTTTTAAAAAACGTTTATTAATTTTTTAAAATAAACATTCTCTTTATCCCCTGCTGCCTGCCAGACAGCTTGCTTGGAAAAAACCCCACATCTTATTTCAGATTAAACCTGTTATGTATTTTCATGGAATGTAATAATCTTCATATAACAGCAAAGTAACAGTAAAGCAGTGATTTTATAGTGCCATAAAAAGTATCCTTTTCCCAGGATTTTCAAGCCTGCAACACGCAGGTTGATACAATCAAAAACCACCTAGATAACGTGGCTGAAAATGGTGAGAATGATGTAAAACTAGCATGTGCATTATAAGTAAGGTGGATGCTTTGGGGTTTGGTAGCTTGGTTTTTATGCAATCCTGCCCCTGGTCACTGCTGGAAAGACAACTCTGTGAGTGCAGAAATTTTTAAGCCTCTGCCACATCACACAGCTCAATTGTCCAACCCCCCCCCCAAAATATCCTGTTTATTCCAAAGGCTCAGATGTATTTCTTAATTAAATCTTGACAGTTAAATTGTAGCTTACGGAAACAACCTATGGTGGTTTGTGAGCCAGCATCTGTGCATATTAAAACAGCACTTGACCAGATGGGTTTTTTACAGTTCAGTCAGGTATGCCTCAAAAGCATTATCACGGATAAGCAGTAGCTATTTCACTAATAAGTACACTGTGTCTGCCTCTGGGATGAAACACAAAGCTTCTCGGGGAGTCCACAGTGCTGTAAAGCACAGTCATAATGTTTGGTACTTTGTTCTGCTGCAAAAATCCACAGTTTACTCAGACACCAGGTTATTTTTCTGATCCTCTTCCCCTGGTATCAGTGGTGTCTTACCAGCCCATGTAACCAGAGGTGTTATTATTGCCATTCTCTTTAATTCCCCCCTCTGACCTAAATTCACTCATCTGCTTGTTAGTCTTTCACTTATAAATAGACTTTAAATGTTACTGTGTGACTTCAAACTTATGTTAATAGATAACACCACCCACTCCTACTAAAGAGAAATACTATTTTTCATTATCTTACAAGTTTAGAGCCGTAACTAAGGCAAATTTGAACCACACTTTAAACATCTCAGCCCAAACGCACGCACATTTCAGAAGTGCTCATTAATATCTTTCGAATAATTATTTTCTTACCTCTTGCAGTTACTGAGGTGATCTTTATTACTGAAAAACAGTGTTGCTTTACAAAGGACAGTGTCACAAAGCTCATCTTCCTCTTGATTTTGAATTCTGTTTTTCACTTGGAGCAATGACAGTCTTGACCTTCCTTGCCCTGTGGTTACTCCTTTACAAAACCAAATGCATCAGTAGGAGTGTAAGAGCATGCGTTGTGTTCAGCAGCACAGAAGAACCCAAAGGGATAGGGAGTGTAGTACCTCAGTTAAAAATTGCCAGCAGAAGCTGGAAGCCACTTAAACTAGAATGGGAATTTCTGCTTTCCCTTAAGATGTTTCTATAGAGGCATACAGCATTTTCCACAGAGAAGGAATAAACACTTAGAATTTAATCTTCATCTAGAAAAAGAAAGCATTACAATTATAAAATAGGCACCTGGAGCTACATTGAAATTGTCTCTTTGGCCACCAAACTA
Organism: Calidris pugnax; assembly: GCF_001431845.1. Taxonomy (NCBI): domain Eukaryota; kingdom Metazoa; phylum Chordata; class Aves; order Charadriiformes; family Scolopacidae; genus Calidris; species Calidris pugnax. The sequence continues at coordinate 5,607,542 of NW_015090885.1, forward strand.
GCTGGTGTGGATAGTGTTGTAAGCTTGCTGCTCAGACCATGCAGCCTCTGGAGCAAACACATCACTTGGCAGTAACTAACTCAACTTGTGGAAAGAAATCCATGGAAAACTGCTGCATGTCCAGGGACTTCCTGAAAGTTCAGGAAAACTGTTAGAGACCAGGAAGGTTCCTGAGGGAAATTCTACCTGCACTTCCTTTGTTCATACACTGTTCCATAAGCTTACACTTGGGATGCTTTTCTGCCACATAGTTCTTATCATCCCTGTGTTTGGCAGAGCTGAGAACAGACATAAAGGTAGCCATAGTGACAGTTGCTTATGGGAGAATCTAACAGGAACTAGGCAATGCTATAGGAAGGCATAATTCATTATAACAACTCATTTTACTCATAGTTTCATGGTCAGCACAAGAGCGGAAGTCAACAAGTTCTGCAAGTTTGAACCATGGGGCTGATCTCTGATGTGCTTCCCATGGAGTCCCTGCATGCCTGGCAACAGATATCACTGTGAACAGTGCCAGACTTAGCACTGGCAGGTTTCTTTGCCAGTTTTTTATAGTGGGCAATGATGGATCCATGACCCAGGGCAAAGGGTTTGCCCCGTAAGAAACTGGCTTGTTCTTTAAGGAAGCCAATATTTATAATGACGGATCAGAGCCCTGGAGTAAAACAGGGGCAAAAAGACAACGTAATCACAGTGCAAGGGCAGCACATCCCCAGGACAAGAGGGGAAATGGGGAAATGAGTGAAACCATGACAGGATAGGCTTCATGAGGCATAACAGTTCACCATTTCCCAAAGCTTTTCCTAGGTCTCCTACAAGCAGGAAAGCAACTGAGGTTGCTTTTATACACTGCGCGCTGGGATTGGAATTTGGAAAAGGCATTAGAGATGCAACACAAAGTTTACAGATGCATGGGAGAGGATATCCTCTAATGATGACAAAGCCAAACAGCAGTCCATCAGCTCTGCGGTTAAGACAGAATTAAATAAGACAATCATGTATCTCAGATAATTTTCAATATAATTTTAAAGTAGTAGCCTGCTAGTTAAATAAAATTAATAGATGTTCTTTCTGAATCAAATACCTTTTTCCCCAGGATCCTAAATAAGACAATAGTAATGTCATAAAATGCAATATTAATATGTATACATGTAAATTATATGAAACAGAGACTTTTAGTAAACACATTTTGCACACAGTGAAGTGGCAATTTAAACCATAGATTTCCATTAATATGTGTAACTGAAAGAAACAGTATTCAAGGGTTTTTTAGCAAACTATCAGACTGATATTTCTAGATGCAAAGTAATTAAAAATATCTTCAGAATGATCTCCAGATTAAAAGTGACACACTGAAGGATGACTTAATTTATTCTATGACATTGAGTAAAGTATGTTTCTGTTGCCTAGAAATGTAAAACAAACAACTGTAAATACCCAAAGTGCTGATTCCAAAGGAAATATTTTGAAACTGAAAATATTTCTTATGAATCACAATCTTCCTAATCTTAGTACAGCAGCTTTTTGCATAATTGGGTTTTGCTGCTCTACCTGAAAAAATAATCCCATTGTAAAAATGCACTGGTTAAACATGCAACATTTTTAGGCTTATTTAGGAATGTTAAGTAGTCTCTTGGTTTGTATGCATATATGTACATGAAAAGTGCTTGAAGCATTGCCCAGAGAAGCTGCCCAGAGAAACTGGATGCCTCATCCCTGGAAGTGTTCAAGACCAGGCTGGATGGGGCTTTGAGCAATGTGGTCTAGTGGGAGGTGTCCCTGCCCATGGCAGGGGGATTGGAACTGGATGATTTTTTAGGTCCCTTCCAACTCAAACCATCCTATGAATCTATTCTACAATCTTCCCATTTTCAGAAAGAGAACAAAGTCACTCACCAGTATCTACTAATTGCAGGATCCCAGCTGAAGAAGACCATAACCTTAGTTACCAGAGGCTTTAGCAATGCACATTTACTTAGAGAATGCACCTCACGGATATCAGCTTTTCAAAGCAGCTTATCACTTCTAAAAATCAGACACAGGCTCTCAGAAGTCAAGCACTGAAGACAACACAGAGAGAGAAAAGCTTTATTTAACTGACTTCAGAGAGTTCATAAGTGATATTAGGACAGAAGGAGGGTTAAAACTCATTTTCAGGACCAGAGGCAAATGTCTAACCCTGAAGTCTTTATTTTCTTTTTCTCTTTCATGACATAGACTTTGATTCTGTAACAAAGCAGGCAGAAGTCTGACGTATAGCTACTTACTACTCTATAAGATTCTGACTTATCCCCTGAGCACCATCTTAAGGTTGCAAAAGCAACCTTATACCTGCTGCTTTCTCTCAATGCAGCTCTTTTGCAGAATTTTCTTCCTTTTAAAATCAACAAAAAGGAGAGCCCCTGGAACATCCATCACATATTGTTACCTTGATGCATGGGCTTAATAACCTTGGATAGTCACCACCAGCTTATTTCACCAAGCTAACAGAGCAGAAGAAAGCTCTTTAAGTTGCTAATGTCTCCAGGCTGACCACTAGCAGAATATGGGTACACATTCTGTCAGTGGGTGTTGCAGCTGTTGGCTGATAGGAGAAAAACAGAAAGATGGTGAGCACAGGGATTGCTCCCCAGCTTTGGGGAGTGAGCACTAACAACCAGCCACTTCCAACCCATCTCCTCTCCACCAATCTCTCTTTCACACTAGTCTGCTGAGAGAGCTTTCCAAGGAGGACAAGCCCTTTATAGTGGGATGACCATGAGTCTATACCCTCTCTGGCGTTTCCCTTCTCCCAAAGTTTTGAACTTTTTGCTGTGAAACTGCTGTAAGGATTGTAAGTGGCAAAATCAGACATTTTTACTTAATCTCCTTCTCTGAAACAACCCACCCATCATTCCACTACAATTCATTAAGAGGCACAAAATCAGCATGATAATTCTTATTTTCTCAAAGGTACAAGACGTTAAAAATTACATCTTACAGTGAAAAATATGTGGGTAGTTTTAGGCATCGTCACCTGAATGAATTTCATGATTACTTTCATCTCTAAGATATGAAGTAGCAATTCTAATTTTTCTTTTCATTCTTTGCTAGAAAACCTGAAGATTCAATAATGCCATACAACATATTGCATTATGACAGCAGAGCAATGATATGTCCTATACAAGCATTTGTCATTTTAGGTGTGGGATGATTTTTCAATATATTCAACAACACTTTAAAATATTTGCCTAAATTAGATTTTTTACCTTCTGCTACATGAATCCAGATTCTTTTCATCCATACAAGGGCATTCAAGTTAAATGGAGCTATTATCACTAATAGAAATATTTATGTAAAACGCAAAGCCTCATGAAAATGAACAGGATACAGAATAAAAATAGTGCATTCTGTTGATTGTATAGTAATACAATAGTCAGTTTGATCAGCTGTTTGTAATTAATTAAGGAATATCCAGATTACTGGCATAAATATAACAATGGTTCCTGTTCTATTCAAAAATGTGCACATTCAGAACTAAAATACTTACTGTAAAATACGTGCCAGAAAAGGCTGTCCAGAGAGTTGGTGGTCTCTGTCTCTGGAGACATTAAAAACCTGCTTGGACACATTCCTGTGCAACCTGCTCTAGGTGGACCTGCTTTGGCAGGGGGTTTGGACTAGATGATCTCCAGAGGTCTCTTCCAACCCCGTATCATTCTGTGATTCTGTAATAGAATTGAAGGGTTAAAAAAAAAAAAGTCATACTTTAATTTCAAAGTCAATCTTACGCTTGGAATACAACTGTCAGATAATGCTGTTATTTTCATGTTTTGTTCACATTTTGCTCCCAGCACTTTTAATGAATAATGTTCAGGACATGAACACATTTTGAAGAAACAGTAAACTGGAATATCACACACATATCACTTTTCCCTGCTCGAAACAGCTGGCATAATTGCAGCACTTCTACAAGGTTCCAGGTTAGTTCTTATAAGTGATTTCATGATTTAGACATGTCACCAGCCAGGACTAAGATGCTGGCAGACAGCAGCAGTGATTATGAAAGTAATTTTGGAATATAAAGTAGAAGGTTGTATTGTACACTTTCTAGCATTCCATTTGCCACCTCATGTTCATCAGTTAAGTCACAATTTATTAGATACATCTACTAAACAAAGTTTCATTATTGTGATTCCTTAATTTATAGTGTAGCTTAATTTTTGTTTTCTTCTTCAAGCTGTTGTCATTAATTCTTGGTGTAGAACCAGCCTATTTCATTTGCACTCATTTGAAACTTGCCATGACTTCTAGAACTGAAAAAAGTTACTATTTAAAGAGACATTAGGTAGCAAACTTTGCTTTTAAAACTAAATAATTCCTGTTTTCCTTAAAATATTCCTATTTTTGTTGTTGTTTTTTTTAAACCTTCCTTGAAGGTCCACGGTGTTAATATCTCCCAACTAAGCTTCAAGTCCTCTTCTGGAACAACAGTCCAAGCACAGACAGTTGCTTTTCTCTGGTGAAGGCATTCTGGGTTGTGGCCCAACACTGACAACTAGTCCCTAAATCAAGATTACTCCTCCAGCAAACTGGAGAAATAGCCCATTCAAAAAGAGATACCCATTGTCCTTTGTGAATTTCAAAGTACTACATTTAGGCAAGAATAATTACTTAAATAAAGCAGAGCTATGAGGAACTCTGCAGAGAAAGACCCAAGGGATCACAAGCTGGACATCAGTCAGCAATGCCACGCTACTGAAGGAAAAAAAAAAAGGGGGTGGGGGGACAAAAACATTATACTGTAATACATAAAACAAGGATATAAAAAAGCATCAAAAAGAGTAAAATCCTTCTGCTCAGCTCAGCACTAAGAAGGGATCATCCAGACCACTCTGTCCATTTTTGAGCATTGTTACTTTGAGAGAGGCAGTGACATATTGAAAAACACCCAGAAAAGAATAAGGAAAAAAATTCAAAGAGCTATAAAATGTGGCCTAGTAAGAAGTATCAAAGAAATTAAGGTCTTTCATCTAAAGAAGGGAAGCAGGGAGGAAGCAGGTTTGAAAACCTAAAGGCTGGTGCAGTGAGGGAGGGAATAAAACAGTCTCCATGCCCACCCAGAGCACATCACAAAGGCGTGCATGGCAACAAAGAAGGTTTAGCTCAAATTTTTGTGACTGCATTGGAAGATCGTGCCTAGGAATTGTTTTATTGCTATTGCTGGAGCGCCTTAAACAAGAGAAATATAATTATTTGTCAGATGTGACAGTAGCATTGGCATGGTGGGATAATTGAGATTACTGCTCAAAACCGGTTTTCAAGTAGGTTATATTACTGCCTTGCACACACAATTTTCACAAAACCAGTGTTGCCTTCACAGAAGCTTAAAAGTGAGATTGACATTAACCGATTGTTTGGTTAGTCTAAACAAGAGGCTTTAGGGGGTAGTAACTCTTCAATTTTTGTCACCAGCACAGAGACTCTGACTCTTTGGATAAGTTTTCTTCCAACAGCTTTTATTCAGAATCACCCTTTTTTAAGGGGGGTTAAGGAAATAAAAACAGCAAATCCCAAACTTGCGGTCCTCAGAAGTCTATCATTTCTCATCTCTGGCAAACTTAACAAATACTCAGATTTTTATACAAACTGTTATTTAAAAAATACTTATCAAGCATATTTACACACTTATTTTCATTTTACATACTTCATGATTTCTTTTTGATCCCATCTCTAAGACTCTTCGCATTCAGTAAATTGTCTGAAGGACAAAACATCCTCTGCAATTTACCAAAGCGTGATAAGATACCTACCTATCAGAGGAATGCTAATGCAGGAAGCAGGGGACATTTCAGACTAAGGGCTTTTTATTGGGTTTCAGAGAACATAATTGCACACTTGGGAGGCAGTAACTTCTTAATTACAGTCCTCTGGGGAGTGGGAGGAATCAAAGCGCTAGCATGTCTGGAAGGGACTTGACACAAGTAGCCAAAGTGGCCTAATCCTATCAGAGCAGAAAACACTTGATCTGTGCTCCAGAAAGTGCCCAGCCTTCTTCAGGCAGTCTATAATTAAGTACTTCAAAATTGCTCCCCTCAGTGCACTTCTCTGCTTCTGCTCTTTTATCAGCTTCATCACTTAAATCACCAGCACAGTTAACCAGCCCCATTTTCTACTTTGTACCTTGTGCACACTCTGGTTTCAGTGGCCAGGGATGGGATCATGGCTAAAGCATAGAGCTGGGGGTCAGCTGCAACAAATTTGAGAGTTCAGCTATCATTTTCTGCATGACTCACGTCACACACGCTCCAAGTTCTGGGTGTCTACCCAAAACACCACATGAGGCACCTCAACTGAATACACATGGGAATAGCGAACACATGAGATAATCATAGAATCATAGAATTGCCCAGGCCGGAAGGGACCTCCAAAGGTCATCTAGTCCGACCTCCCTGCAGTCAGCAGGGACACCCCCAACTAGACCAGGTTGCCCAGGGCCTCATCGAGCCTCACCTTGAATATCTCCAGGGAAGGGGCACCTCCCTGGGCAGCCTGTTCCAGTGCTCCATCACCCTCACAGTGAAGAACCCTCTCCTAATCTCCAGTCTAAATCTGTTCCCCTCCAGCTTGAAGCCACTGCCCCTTGTCCTGTCACTGCAGGCCTTTCTAAACAGGTTCTCAGCCTTACTGTACGCTCCCTTCAGGTACTGGAAGGCTGCTATTAGGTCTCCCCAGAGCCTCCTCTTCTTCAGGCTGAACAACCCCAGCTCCCTCAGCCTGTCCTCGTAGCAGAGGTGCTCCATCCCCCTGATCATCCTTGTGGCCCTCCTCTGGGAGGCCGCATGTATTATCTGGACCCGCTCCATCAGGTCCAGATAATACATAAAGAATTATTTCTAGAATTAAAAGTTAGGGGCTGGACATTGAAAAGAACTCATGCTTGAGAACAGTGTTGAAGCATATGCTAATTTTATTTATTTCTAAATCTCATCCAAGTTTAAAAAGAACTAAAACATATTCCTGGATCAGGACATGTGACTGACTTAAAAAAAGGAAACATCTACACCACTTCTAAAGTGTGTCAATTTAAAAAGGAATGCAATTATTCATTCTTCAACCATGAGCCAACCTGCAGCTTATGGCAGTTAGAAATAAGCACCTTCTGTAGCCATGCTGTTTTATAACGGTCCATGCATGCATTTCTTGCGTTCTCCTCCTTGTTGTCCAGCCCTAGTGCCAAAATCCGAATCTTGGAGGTGAAAGAGAAAACACTGACAAAACCAAAGGTGGTTTACTTTACAAAGCAGTATGAATCAGCTACTTATTTTGGCTGAAGAGCAGAGTGCTGCCCAACCCTCCAACCACCACCAATCCAGAGATCACTTTGTGAACTGTTGTTCTGGTTCATCTTTCATACACACCCCGTATTTCACAGGGGGAAACAATGCAAGAAACTTTCGAGGTTAGTATCTGTAAGTTTCAAGGTTATTATCTGTAAGGTCACTTTCTGTGAATACAGCAAACCACCATATCCATGACAGCTAGTTACCACTGACACCACCAGAGATGGCCTCTGACTTGGGTAAACTGCCCCATGGTTGGAACAGGGTGGAAGACAATGAAATTGAAAGCCTGGGCATCACTTTATATAAAACGGGTCATTTTTTTAATGCTTAACACAAAGAAAAGGAAAAAAAAAAAAAAAGGATGATGCACTGTAGGATAAATTAAGCAATCTTTTTTAAAAATTTGTAACCTGTAACTAGAAAACGAAATGTTTGCAGACAGACTTACAAAACTTCAGTTGAACTTTTGCACTAGAAAGACATACTGTATGAGACCAGTGCCTCATTTATACAGCCACAGCACAGCAATCCATGAAGGAAGAAATGGGGGAGGAGGACTGAACTAATTTAGCTCTGAAACCCACTGAAGAGAATGTCACACTCACTCCCCCTCAGCAGTGGGCTTTTCATATGGCTGCATCCAGGCTGGTTAGTGGCTGAAAAGAGAAATCGCTACTGCTGAGAGAGCAAGCCAGTCACTCATCCGCCTAGTGCCTTTTTGCTGCTAACCTTCTCAGTAGTACATCCTTTCCCCCATTAAAATATGTTCCCTTTAACCTAAGTCCTCGGTCTGGGTTGAGATAGGATGTATTCACTGAGTAGGAGAAAGGATAGAATGAGGCATGTTGATTTGATGTAACTTCTGGTTGAAGAGCTACATCAAACTGGAGGATTTTTGTGGTGTCTCAAAAATAGGTTTTGCTTAGTAGACCTTTATCACTCAGTGAAAAATGTGAGTCAAATATGTGTTTTGCTATGAATCCTGTAGGCAAAAGTAGCCAGAATAGATCTCATATACTTACCACCACTTAGCACATACCGCTTTCTCTACCGTAAGCAACAGCCTAAGAATATTCCTTTTCCATTTTCCCAGTCATGTAAAACAAAACAACTGTTTTCATCTTGGGGTCTGTAAACCTTCGTACAAACTATTAAAAAAAAACACCAAAAACCCATCACATTACCGCTGCATATTGGTGCAGGACATCAGAGTTATCACACAGGGATCTGCATTTCTTCTGGAAGATTCTTAGTAGTCTACAAATTGGCTGGAGGGGGAAAGGGGTAGGGAGAAAAAAGAAAAAAAAGGTTGAAAACCACTGCAGAAGCTACATATACCCAAGTTATCTGCATGGTCAATAGCAGAAGACACATAACCCTTGAAAGAGGACATGTAAATAAAGGAAAGAATATGCATATAAATATATCCATTGGTATTTCATTGTCTAAAATATTAGAGTGGGAGGTGTGATCAAAATCTGAGAAAGATTGGGAATATCTGTAGTTAATATGACTTTAACAAAAAGGTTAATAAGAAAAACACAACATAGGTTAACTGGCCAGAAGTTACTCTATTTACAAATAATGAAACCTTAACAGGGGAAAAAAAAGGCATGAAGACAAGCCAACATTTTATACTGAACAATTATTAATGTACCAACAGTCTGAACATTAAGTTAAGGTTGCATAATGAGGCTAACAGTCTGTAGAGCTGCTTGAGTCATAACACTGTTCTCTGCTTAATGGGTGCCATAACCATTAAAGATGAAACACAATATTTGGAAGGCAGAAATAGACACAAACCAGAAGAACATCACAGCAAACAAAAAAAGCTCTTGTTCCATTCAGACTTGGGCACTGCACAGCAGGGAATAAGAAACAACAATTGCAATCTCTCTGTATCTCCCACTGTTCTAACTTCTGAAAGCTAAAGCCAATATACACTGTCGCTCTGCACGGAAGACATCCAAACACCAACCTTATCTTAAGGAATAAGCCTTCCATGGTTCTCTTTATAGTTAATGGACAGAGAAACGTTCCCCAAAAGAATAAATCAGAGCAGAAACTTGCCTGTAAATTTTCTGGATTACCCTCTAGCATACTAGATTAGGAGTGTTTTATGTGACAAAAGGCAGAGCTTCAATCCAAAGAGACTTGGCCATAAATTTGAGGACTGAGCAAACAAACATCGTGAAGTTCAACACAGCTAAGTGCAAAGCTGTGCATTCAGGGAAGAATAACCCCAGGCATCTGCAAAGGCTGGAAATCAAGTAGGCTGATTAGCAGCCCTTCCAAAAAAGCCCAAGGTTACAGTGGATGCTGGACTAACATAAACCAACACTGCACTCATGTCACAAATCAGGCAAATGTCTGCATTAAGACAAGCATATCTAGTGGATTGAGAGGTTACTATCTCCTTATAGGCATCACTGGTGAGGTTGCACTTGCAGTATTTCATCCACTTTTTGGATAAGGGACAAGTTCAAAATGGGTGTGGAGAACCTGGGGACAGTCCAGTTGCCAAGACAGTCAGGGTCCAGGGCACGTGGCTCGTGAGGAGCAGGGTTCATTTAGTCTTTGAAGAAGGGATGATCCAGTAGACTGAGGTAGGATGACCTAGTACAACTGCTCAAAGGGAAGTTAAAGACAACAACAAAGAGCAAAACTGGTTTTGATAGTGGCAGGCAATATAACAAAGGACAACATTCGCAAATAGCGTCCTTTCTCACTGGGAGGACACTGCAGTGTTGTTGCCCAGAGAGTTTGTAGAGTCACAGTTATTGAGGATTTTCGAAACTCTTCTAGACAAAGCCACGATGAACCTGGTCGCTAATGTTAGCAAGCATCTAGCTACAAAGAGAAGGCTGAATGAGGTGACTTCCAGCTGTCCCACCCAACCAAGACCTCTGTGATTCTGTGAGTCCCCGCAGGAGTACCACTATTACTGGGTTAAGGGAGACAAGCGTCACGACATAGAATAAAGCTGTGGGAATTAAATTCTGCAGGAGAATACAAAGATGCAAATTCTATGCCTTTCTACAGGTTGTATAGGTTAGAAAGAAAAGCTCACTGCTCTCTTTCCTATTTCACCTAACCCGTTCCCATTACAATGCTTCAAAGTAAGCATCTGTAGCATCAGCCTCACACTTTGCAACAGGAAAAAGAAAGCCTTTGAAAATAATGTGGCACAGAATACACATTAATAATCTCTAGACAATAAGGAAATTAAATGGTGAAAGTAAAATAAAGCAGTAAATTTCAAGTTGGTTATTGCAGGCTAGGGAACAAACTAAGCATAGGGGACAGTTAATAGAACAGATCTAGACATCATATGATTGGTAACCATAGGTCTCAAACACATTTTTGGCAGTATTTTTTTTAATAGTTTTCAATAGTGGAGTACTTTATTTAAATGAGATAGGATTTTAACTGTCATTGCATGTCTGCTATGGGAGGGGAAAACTGCATACTTAGTAGTAAAGCAATCTGAATATTTGAATTCTGAGCCCAGAATTAGAAAAAATGGGGTTTTGTTAGAGATTTCTTTTAACACAAATTCAAAGGCTTATTTAGCACAGTCCTCTCCCACATATGTGGTTTTTGCATTTCTGCATTTCTTGAATAACATCAGAAGTGGGAATGTTGAAAAATAGTAAGAGAAGGTATTTGACTAAGCCTGAAGGAGGAATTACAATACTTGACATCCCACAGAGAGCTTGTTATTTTGGAAAGTTTTGCACATTCAAGAGACTTACACAGTATTCATTGGTAAACATCCCAAATTGTCAAGGCTTATCTGAACAGAACTGCTTTGCGATTAACACAACACTAACCATCCATGTTGTATCTAGAGATTAACTGAAGCATGGTGCAAGCCACAGATGAAATAATACATATCCCTCTCCTCGTTTCTTCACCTCTCTTGGGAGCACTGTGGTATGAAGGTTTTATCAGAAAGACTGCAGTAGCTTCAAAGGCAAAGAAAGGAAGGAGTTATAAAGGCCGTTCCATACAAACACTGCTAAAGCTCGGTTTTAGCATCCTTGAAAGGATCAACCTTCATTTATGAAATTCGGAGCTCCTCTCTCCCACAGGACTGCATTCTCCTGGGACGGGTGGAACGGGTAGAGATGTCAGTAGCAGTGTTCTTGTTTTTGAGCATTGCAGGGTAGGTAGCATTTCTGCCTAACTCCTCAGGAGACTAGAGCAAAGAAACTCCTGTCCTGTATTTCCAATCTGTACAGTTGTATGGGGCGGATGAAAAGTGACATTAGCTGCTTGCTTGATATTCCAGTATGGGCAGTAAGATGTGGATAAAATTAATCTGTACTTCACCAAATTAGAAATGGGTAGCCACGATTGCTTGAATTTACACTAGTAGACTCAATAATTTAGGGCAGGAACCGAGCAGTGACTTATGAGATTGCCATTATCACCCAAGAGCTTCCTTTATAAACTGATGATTGTTGATTGGCAGCAACTCAAAGGGTAAGTGACAGAAAGATTAATCCCCAGCAAAAGGACTTAGCAGCGTTGTTTCTTGTGGGAGAAAGTACAAATTACAAGTGATTAGGTGCCTCTGCAACACGCTCCCAAGAAGTACGTGGTTGTACAGACTTTGGAGGAGAAGGGCTCTGAGGTGAGAAAGGCAACTCGCACGTTTTTACTGGGGCAGGATGAGGGAAGGAAGGAAAGGGGCTGTACAGGGGGAGGCACTGCACTGCACAGGAAGCAGGAGCATTCAAACCCAAAAGGGCTTACCGCTGAGCCAACACCAAAATTTCTCACACTATAAAGGCAGAAAAGCATTATAAGTAGTGAATGAATGTCCAAAAAAAGAAAAAAATAAACAAAAGATATGTTATCATATAAAACAGCATGTACCTTTCTAAATAATTTCATGTGTCTCATCTACGGCTGTAGTAAAATCCTGATTTTTGTTAAGATTTATGGAGATACTACTGTAGGGAAAAAGAACCAAAAATGCTGCTAAAAAGTTTCTAGTAACTATGAAGTGAGCACTTCAAAAAGGAAAGAAAGAAATCCAATTTCTCCATCTGTTTTTACCCAGTGCACAGAAAATACATTCTTAGTGAATGCACTGGAGGATCAGTAAAAATACCTTGACCCAGTCCTAAGGCTGTCAGAGACTAAGCTAATTTTAACATCGGTAACTATCATCGGTAAATTAATCAATACTTTATATAATTCAATCGATTAACAAGACAAGCCTGTAGCTAAAGGTGTCATCATAGACAACCAGTGGTGAAAGTTAGGAGAATTCTCATTTCTTCCCTCTGAAAGTGTCAGGCGGTAGGCATTATTGTATTATATGCAAATAATTTGTCCGACTTACGAAATGTGTGCTGATACAGATAACAAAGTTCTAGCTATGACCAACACACTTCAACACAGAGGGAAAGCTTCCCATAACAGGATGCTTTCAGCTATGAATTTTTGGACCTTATGATGAATAATGATGCATCATAACCAGAAATGAGGCCTAGATCCTGCTCTTAATTTATAAGCACAACTACTGACAATATTTCTGAAAGGCATAACTGGCCTTTATGAAATTACATGGCTATATTTCCACTCATCAGTGATGAACTACCAAGGGCATTGCAGAGACCTAAGTCTTAACAGAAATTCTATAAACTGGCTACTGATTTTCTGACCAAGCAGTATCCCCAAGCAGCAGATAGGTGTTGTGTGATGGTAATTTTGCAGAAATCTGGACCTCTGTACAAAAGCAGAAGCCTAGCAATAGGTTAGCAAAGCACATACAGCAGGAGGCCAATGCAGGATAGATAAACCACTGAGCTATCAGGTCAGCTGTTTCCCAAGAACCCAAACTAACAATCTTAAAATTACAAAAAGTTCAGTTTTGTCATAACCTAAAAGTGGAATTCAGCCTTCACCTCCCCCTGCTCATGACAAAACTCAGGTCAGCTCTCTCTCTCCCTTTTTGTGCCTTTTTCTAGCTATGATAGATTAGCCATAGATAATCTGGGCTCCGGGTTTTCCAGCAAATGTACCTGGTGCTAGAAACATTTCGTCAGCTGAAAACCTCCTATCTGCCACTCTCTCATAAACACTTTTCTGCTAGAACTAGAAGAAAGTTGTTGTGACCCCAAAGGGAGAGACAATTTTATAAGTTATACGCTTGGTTATCGCTTTAGTTTTGTTACCTTTCAGGCTTTGTCACAACTTTACTGGTACTCTCTACAATTTTGCAAGAATTGCCATACGAAGTCAAAAAGTTCCTGTTTTGAAAGAGTATTTCAAGGCTGAAGCAATTCTCTCAAGCTGGACACTGCACCCCAAGCTTCCTCTTTAGATGACTGCAATCACTATTGACTCAGTGTGGGGAGATGGTTAACTCAGGGGCTAAGAGAAATTATAACAGCTGCAAGGGCCACATGGCTAATTATTAAGGGAACTGTACCTGAAAGCAAAAAGGTACAGAAGGATTGTACATCTACCTGTGCTTTCCTTTCTTTTCAAATGCATTGAAATGTAGCCCCTTTGCAAGGCAGATAGTAAATCCACGTAGCAAGTTGATACCCTGTGCCTTTCTCTAATAATAAAGTAGAAGTAATCACTCATTATCATATCATGAATTTCACAAATACCATGAAAAACGTCTTATCTATGGATTAACAGATTAACAAGTAAATTAGTTTCAAGCAACCTCCTGTTTTGTTACCTTCTGATATTTAGAAGTAAAGATACTCTGGTTCACACCTGTTCAAGTCTCCCACTCAATACTCCCTGAAGCAGGGGGCAGTCCTCCTAGGGACTTTTAGCCAGGACAAAAGTATTCTTTTAAGGGAGTAGGTAATTCAGAAAAGAGATGGAGGTTTTCTCAGGGTAACCACAAAAGGAAGAAACTGGTAACTTATTTTGTGAAAGCAGTTTGTTTCATTTGTATCGAACATGAAATTAAACGTTCCGAGCAGCACTAAAAACAGTAATTAACTTTCATCTTCACATAATACCAGTGACATTTTTCACCAGCATGCATGGTGTTGGAAATGCTGCTGCTTAGGGTGCTGAACTTATTTACAACCAGACAATCACAAGTGAGGTAAAGAGAGAGAGATAAACACCAAAAGATAACAACATTCCCCAGAAAATTCAGTAAGAACAGGTGAACAACACTGGGGGCACTTCCCAAATACATGGCCACGTCCAGCAGACAGTGAAGCAGAAAGGCAAACGATGTTGCACCTCCTGCCAACTCATAGCAATAGTTTTTCTTGCAAACAAAAAATAGATCTCCCCTAAAAGGCAGCACGTAAAAAAACAAAACAACAAAAAACCACGAAACCCAAATAAAAACCAACACCAAAAAAATCCCACAACATCTGTAGAATTAGAAACAGTTTTGACTCTGTTGCCCCTCCATATGTGCATTAGGGCTGCTTTTTTAGTTTGGTAGTATTTTTTGTGTTCCTTTGTCAGCAGTGAAGTCTAAATGAAAAGGTAGGAAAGCTCGAGACAAAATTCCCACATCTCTCCCATCCACTCCCCGAGCAAGGGAGAAGGCGGTGGAGCGGGAGAAGAAAGAACATGCACAAGTGAGAAAATCTGTTAAGACCACATTTTAAGAGAAACCACTATAAATACGCACTTGGGGAAATCATAGCATCCAGTATGCAAGAACTGAGTGCAATAGCTGCTGCTGGCACCCTGCCCCAGTCCCAGCACTGACAGGAGTGGGGAATGCAGCCTGCTTGGTGTGGTAGCTTCCAGGGCCAGCACCAGCTCTGCCGGGTAGAGTTGGGTGCATTTGGAAGATCTGGTGGGAAAGTGTTTGAGTGCTTTCAGATCTTGGTGAACTTAACAGGAGTTGTTTTTAACAGCAGATACTTTAGAAAAGAAAAAAAAAAGCTAGGTGAAAAGCAGTATATAGGAAAAGCCACAGCGTATAGGAAAAGTGACTCGAAGTATTTTAAGGAATTTCTACAAATCAAGTGGCTGTGGCTAATAATAATAAATCTTTTAGAGTCTGAATGTTACAAAGATCCTGACCCTCACTTCAATTATTTAGTCTTCTGCCTCCAACGCATCCTATCTATAAGCCAATGCTACACGTCCATGTTTTATGTATAAAATGTTTTCAATTGGAACGAACTACAATCATGTCATGAAATTATGTAGAGCACAGCTGTACAACACATATTTGGCTTTTCCCCATATAGAAGAAAGTAAGCTTATACGCAAAGAGATCACAGAAATCCTTCTTTTGCCTTTACAACCTTGAATATACTAGACTGTAAACATGTATACAGCATTTGAATAATACACATATCATAATATTTATTACTCTTTCAAGTATTATCAATAACAACTCTAAAAGACAATACTTCCAGGAAAGATTTCCAACCTTTACAAGGCTTCCTAGGATTTACAGGCAGGAGTTCAGATGCAAAACATAGATAGTAATGTTCTCTTAGAGCTCATCTCTGAGATAATTTACTCCTTTGAGTCCCTGTGGGACAGCATTCAAACCCTTCATAGGACACTCGAGCTTCTCAAAACCTCCAGGCTGCTGGAAAAAGCAGTAGTTGGCAATGTTCACAACTTTATGCAGCTCCAGTCCTCTTCTTCACTGGGAGCTTTCAGGCTAAACTACTAAAAAACCAGCAAAATTCAACTTTTCTTAACAAACCCCCCCCCCCCCAGGGGACTGATGAGTTGCTTCCCAGCTAATTTCTTTCCTGGCTCTTCTCTCATCGTAAACTACTTCTTTCCCTCCTTTGAGGTCCCACCGTTCAACTACAAAAGGAACGGACAGCTCCTGTGGGTGCCTCCCCAGGCTGTCCCCAACAGAAACTGCTATTCCTGACCCCAATGCCCCACACGTCCTGGGGTGGGGTGGTTCTTGCCCACCCAGTCTATGAACACCCACACAGTTCAGCAAGGTTAAAAGCACACGCCATTCCTAAACCATAAACTGAGCATCCTCTACTCTGTCCTTTGGTTGATTTAGGCCAATTCAATACCCTGCTGCAGGCACACTGATGGCTGTCATTTGATTACAGGTTTCATGAGTTTCACTGCAGGAGACTCTCTTCTGAGCTGACTGCAAAATAGCACACTGGCACCTGGCAGCAATGCCTTCCTCTGTGTCTACCCATCTCTAAGTGTTCATGCCAGGGCAGGAGACATAGTTAAAACAGCCAGTGCAATCTTACATATCTAGAAAACGACAGTCAGACATAGTGATCCAGGAAAAAGGTTGTTTGATTCTCAAAATGAAGTAATTCACTAGGGAAGAGAATCATTTATTTGTTTCTTAGAGGACTCACTAATCCTTCTAAAACCAGTGCACAGTGAAGAGAATGAGGCTGAAACAAAACATCATGATATAGGGCTGCCAAACAATCCCTGCAGCCCAGCTGTCCCAAGTATTGCACTCCAAACATCATTTGGTGAAGGCAACGCACCTGGCTGGCAAGACTTTCTTAGGCCAGCTTATATCCTCCTTCTCCACAGATATGATCAGTGGGAGGAGGAAAACCAACACAGGACCTAGAAGCTGAGGCACATGTGTGGTTTCTATGACAAAGCACACAGCACCTGTCGGGCTGTGAAAAGCCCCAGGAAACATCAGAGGGTTGAAGGGTTTACATTCCCAACAAGCACCAAGAAACGGCACTTCTTCCCACTCCAAATTATTGTCCCATCTCAAGCACTTTGAAAAATTTTCATTCATTAGATGGATTGATTATACCTGAGGCTCTGAAGCCAAGCTCTCAGAATAAAATTAGGGTTTGTCCACTTCCTTACTCTAAATCAGGATTACCTCATCTTCAACTACAGCAAAATAAAAAGCAGCCAGGAGTCTGGTTGAAAGGAAAAGGGAGGTGTTTGGATTTTATTTTGTTTATAAATAAATATATAAATAAATAATAACTAACCCCATCACTCATCAGGTATTCCAAAGCTGGGACTCTTTGTTTGATGCCTTCAGTTTTGACTCAAGCAGCTTAATTCAGAATGGTGATGCTCTTGCTGTAACCAAGCTGGTAACAGAGCCTTTCAAACCTGTCAACAAGACATCACAGTGATATTCCATCTGCTTCTCAGCTGAGGTTTTTAAGAGACACCACCCACTCCAAGGAGGGTATCAGTCTTTGTAAATTGAGAGCATCCACTTCAGGTCTGTGCCCTGCACTCTGCACAGTCTGTGATGTTCCTGGCAGAGGAATTTTTTACTGGGGGTATATATGGTCAAAGAACAAAATAATATTTAACTGGGAAAAAGAAAATTTGCAACATTTTCTAAGAGTTGTTTAGGATATTTTCAATACGACTGACTTAGAGGCAGAGATATTAAAGTAATTGATATATTTAAAAAAAAAAATATCTGTCAGACTTCCCAGCAGAGTTAGAATGTAGAGATGGCGCAGTTTTCTACTGCTTTTTATCCTCCATTACCAAAAGTTTTAAAAGCCAAAAAACTTTAAGGGAAGACAGCTGTGTGCATTACAGGACTGAACAGATTACTTTGCCATTTCTTGTAGAAGATCATGGTGGTTTGAGTATATCAGGCTGTCCCCAGTAGAAGTTCAGCACAAAATGTTTCCAGAAGGCAGTGAATCTAGAGCCTCACTGGGGAGGGGAGAAATCACCATGAGAGGAAGAGGTTCAAGCACCTAATGGGGGAAATCCTCCCAAGCAGGTGCAAGTTCCAATATTTAGGAGAGTACTTGAAGGGAGGGATTCCTATGGAGCTGCACCTCATAGCACAGGCTTTGGACTGCAGAAAGAAGGAAGGTGCTTGCAGCATCTCTACTTTTTAGCTAAATCTTTGTTCTTTGTAATGGTTCCTAAGGGGAGCAGCACAAATAGGGCAGCCTCACACTGGGATGGTGCACTTTCCAGAAAGGTTTCCTTGTTCCTTTCTCAGCACGGCAGGTGTGCATGTACAAAGCCACTGAAAACCTTACCTTCTAACTAGGAGCAAGCATAGCTGGTACTGCCAACCAAAGGGAAAGGCCAAATGGGAAAAGAGACAAGATGAAAAGACTCTTCCCCCAGCTCAAGTCATTAAGCGTGTGGAGCACACCCACTAGAAAAACATGCCTCTGCTCTCTTTGTCTCTTTTTGAAGGTGGATTTTATGTTTGGCACTCCTGCTGGTGTGAACACCTCTGCTGGAAAACACACTCAATAGGCAGGTTAGGGAGTACCGCTGAGAGCAGTGGGGAAGATGAGAAGCAAAGCTCAGGCTGGGGTGAAGATGATCTACAGGTTTGTTCTGTGGGGTGAAGATGATCTACAGGTTTGTTCTGTGCTTTCCCATCCATTTCCCGTGGGAGGTAGGACAAGGCATTTATCCTTCCTATACTTTCTCTTCTTTTTTGAAAGAACTAGGTATAACGTGAAACTCTACAAACTAATTCTCAGTGCTTTAAGATAATGTAATAGAAAACTATAGAAGCACAAAGTCTGTTAGCTGTAGTTTATCTATATATATTTATTTTGTCCAGGAATGGACAGTGATACTGCCAGATCCACACACCAAGTCATAGCAGTTTCATATATTTCATGTAATGGAACAAAATATATTTTCTTATAGAGAAGAGGGATGTCTGTCACATGTGCTATGGGTAACATCTGTCCTTTCTCTGGTTGTGAAAGCACAGAACTAGAGAGAAGGTGCAAGACCGCTGATGATAGATTTCCATTCATCAAATCACTCTGTTTACAAACTGAGACGAGTATTTTCAAGATGCTAGCAGCATCATGTAAATTAACTTGGAGAGGTAAAAGCCCTCAAATGTGAGGGCCTTACAGTAGGCTATTTCAGGATAGACAATCTGGTTATTTCAAGCAATTGAGTACTATCAAGATTAATGATATTTGACAAATCAGAGGTTGAAAAGGCAAGAACAAGATCATTATTGACATTGAGAAAATAAGTTTGCAATTTCTTATACAATGATGAATAAAAGCACTACTTTCTACCAACAAAGCTGCCTATACGTCTATTATTCCACAAGTACATTATGCTCTTACCACACAGCACATACTTGTTCACACTAACTGCAAGAAACGGACTACTAAACCTTGGTGTGGCTTTAGGCTTCTGGAAATCAATAGTGCCAAATTAAGTTTGTCCTGTAACACACTAGATGTCAGTTGGCAAGTTCTCCAAGACACAGTGTGCTGAGCAATGGCAACCCTCCAAAGAGCATGATCACAGCCCTCAATCACAGATCTGCACCTTGAATCCCACACAGTGGCTGATGGCAGTCAGTTTGAGACCCCCACGTCCCCAGAGGTCCTAGTACAGCATTTGCTGCCCACGGGGTGATGTTCACTTCTGCTCAGTCGATTCCAGCAGAGGGCAATCATTAACTCCTCTCCTTGCCCCCGCAGGACTTAAGCAGACTTCCCTTGCACCTTTGCTGCACAATAAGAATTAATAATAAGTAAAGCAGGACTGAATCAAAAGCCTGCCAGGCAGGCCACCTGGGAGGCGTTGAGTCTGAGAAAAGTTTGTGATGTTCACCTGCTGGGTCCAGAGAGGCCCTCGAGCAAGTCAAGTGCCAGGTTGCTGTGCCCTGAGGGTGGTTTGGGTGCTGCCTTGCTGTAAAGCTCATTCTCACCCATCACAGTAGCAGTGGATATTTTGGTAATTTATAGTGGCTGGCAGACTCCATGGAAAGAAAAAGGGAATGCTAAATCTCTGACCTAAACTCTCACATAGACTTAGCCTTCCCATTAATTAATGTATTAGCCTGCAGCTGCCCTACCCTCATTTTTTAAGGCATGATGGGCCAGAGACCTCCTTTTAGACTAGAAGGGCAGCACAAGAGAAGCAAGCTAACACTCCTCTGACTGCAGCTTTTGAGCAAGCACTCTATCTGCATGTTGCATAGCACATTCACCTGGCCAGATAAATTTTATAATTAATTACTGCTGGAATGTCTTTATGCAGCTCCAAATTTAACTATCAGAAAAAGAAAGCAGCAAAAGATTCTCCTTTTTTTTTTTTTTAAATATAAAATAAAAAAATAAATCAGTCTCAGTTCTTGAAGAATATAGTGCTGTTTAAGGATGCTGTTCCAGTCCAGAAAGCCCTGTGAGAAAATGAACTGGCCCTATCTTCATTGTCAGTAGGGTCTAGTCTTCTATAAAGACATTTCCTCCCATAAAATAGATTCAGTTTTCATATCATTTTTAATCTCTGAATAAAAGAAACAATTTCTTATAAGCGTAATGCTTGACTGCCAAAATTTTGTAGATAGCATGAGCTACTAAATGTAGCCATGAACCGACTCTTTCATCTGCAAAATACTTTCGGAGCCTCCAGTTTCTTAAATGTTATTTCAATAGGCTGTTTGGTACAAGTCATTCTTCCTTCCCTGTGGTAGCTCAACTTTCACTGCTCTGACAAATAGCTTCTGCCCAAAGGAGTCTGCTTTCAGCTGGGCTCTGCAGAACAATGTGCAAACTAGAAAAGCAGACCAGAAGCTTGTACTGTTCTACACACACGGTGATCTCCAGCCAGCTGCTATTACCTCCTGCCATACCAGAGCACACAACTGGGATAAATAACTTTTAGCCACAGAAAGAACCGAGAAGTATCTTTCTTGCTAACTGACCTTTCATAGCACCCATACTATCTGTATTTATGAAAGTTTGAATATCCCAGACTATTTACAGCTGAAAACTGTTTCTTACTGAGCTCTTTATTCTTATGGAGCACATTGCTTCAAACAGACAAAATTATCTTCTCAACCAAATTAATTTGTGTAACTTTATAGCCTGACAATGTAAATCAAGATTATTTGCACGTTCAGTTCTATCAAAAGCATCTTAAAAGACGCAAGTTAATTCTTTTTTGAAAAACATATGCTGTCCTTTGTTTATAACTAAAACAAATCACAGTTACATTCACTTTGAAGACCATATGTAAAAGCTGATACCCAACTCGGTCATATTCCCCTTCTAGTAAAAGCAGATCTCACAGAATCTGATCTTCTATAAGAAAACACAGGAACATATTTCCCCTTACATTACTCTGAGATATTTAAATTTATGGAAAGCTATTTGTGACAACCATCAATGGCTTCCTGGAACTGGTGCACATTCTATCAAGCAGAGAATAGCATTTCTATGGCAACTGTCTCGTCACATTTCAAAAAAATGGATGAACAAGAAGCACGCATCACATTCTATGTTTTTCATTTCCTCAGTAGTATCTTGTCTTTCCATTCACCAACTCTTCAAGGCCAAGAGAGGGCCAAGACACTTTTCAGTTAAACTCCATAGTTGCTGGCTGCTTGGCCATTTGGTCATTAAAGCTCTGAACTGATGCTGCCAAGAGATCCGTGTTATTATTCCCGCTTCTCCTACTGACCCACAGCAAAGGTACAGCCAGCTATAACTTTAAGTATTTCCATTTTCCTAGGACATCAGATAAACTGCCAAGGATGTCCAGTTTATCTCTGCCAGAAGGATTTCAAACAAACACAACCACCACCACCCTGGGCTGGCTGCTACCACCAACAGCAGAGAGGGAGGAAGCCGGCGGCTCATCCCAGCACAGCTGCTGCCATTGCCCCTGCCCTGACTGAAGCAGCCTCTGACTTTCCAGCCCAGCTCTGTTCCTCCCCCCTACACCTCCCCTTCACCCCCAAGGCAGAGTTAGTCACATTTTTTTTCCCCACGCTTCAGAGGAGATCTGAGCCAGCTCTGCGATGCTATAAGCAGCTGGCCCGTTTCTGAATCATACCTTTGCCCCAAAGGGCCACGGAAAGGCATCGTGCATGTTTGCTCTGCTCTTCTAAATGCTTCTCTTTAGCATACTTTGTATAACATAGGAAAAATTGCTGTATGAGAGCTGGAGCCTGACGAGCACGAAGGACTGAGGAACTTATGTTTGGGGAAGAACTACACAATAGTAGCCTCAACAGGGAGACTGGCCTTCATGCTGCAGGCTTCTGTATTTGCACCTGTGCTTGCTGAGATTGCAATAATCTGAACACAGAGCCAAGCTGCTCAAATCTTTCTGAGGAGAAATATAATGGTTATTTTTAAGAAGCAAAGCAGTTCCTGCAGTCAGGGGAGACCTGGAAATCTCCTTTTTTTTTTTTCACCCCACTTTTCTTCCCAAAATGGCTATTTTAACACCCCCAGGGAGAGAAAAATATTTAAAGCATTATGCGAAAACACTTCATTCCCCTTTGAAAAGGCTTATAGACAGCTACATCTCCTCATTCCGCACCTCAAACTGGGTATCAAAGAAAGGACAGGCAAACAGCATGATTCAACCATTTTGACTTTCAAGGTCTTTTTTGAAAAATGTTGAAACTTTCAGTGTTTCTGAGACTGAAACTTGTCAGTCACAACCCCCACATTTCTTTATACTATGTTCAAAACACAAAATATGTAATTTCTTCTGTTAAAGAACTTTTGCAAGTCTTTCAAAGAATGAGCAAGTTCTGCCTTATTTCACTTTTCTTTTATTCAAGTTCTGAAAAGTGTCGGTATGCTCAGACTTAGAAATACTGCGCTGACCTGCTTTAAACATAAGCATGCATTGGGATGGAGTTTGACTTCCCACACTTTCTTCCCTGCCCAAACCACCCTATGATATCAGAGAGAGGAGTCCAGAACAAAATTGCATTTAGGAGAAACTGACAGTGCTTCTTAAGTAAAATTTCCTCCTAGCATGTCGATTATTTTTTTTTTTGAGACACAGAATTAGCACTTCTATACTGCAAGCAGACCTGTGTATATCTTGTCCTGCTACTGCAACTCTGTGCAGTCAGGATGTGAACTCTCAATCTTCAACAAATGTACTCTAGAAACAGAAAACGTGCCCATAGTCAATTTGCTGCATTACTATATGAACTCTGTTATCAGTTCTACATACTGTATTTGTAACTTGGCTTACTTGGCTTATTACTGAAAATGTCATTTTAAAATAGTTATTTTAAACATTTCCATTAAATACCTAATGGATCGCCTAAACCAGTAGTCCAGCAAATTAAAAAAAATTCATCAAGCCAGTAAAACATGCTTGCTTAGCAAATTTCTCTGCTGATCTGTCCTTAAGGATCACTTACTTTAGAAAGAATTTGTGTGTATATGTAATGATCTCCCCTTTCCCCATCATTTAGCATTAGCTGTATGCGAGCTTATATTCATTATATCAATGAAATTGTCCATATTTTAGTACTTTTCATGAAAATTAATTCAATAAGTCATCTAGTTGCTGCTCTAAAGAAAGCTATATATTTATTACAAAAATGCATAAACCCAGTATTTTTTGTCGTGCTTATACTGCTTCACGCCACAGAATTATGTTAATCAGCTCTCTTGTAAAATCCTATAAAACAAATGAGTTTTATAGGATTCAAAATAGAGAGAATAAGATAATTGGAGAACTGATATTCTATTAATTACCAAACGTCATTATTGCAGAACTGACACGATTATTGCAGAAATCGTTACTCATCTGTGCTGCACTGTAGTATCCTAGATGAGATTCTAGAGGCTTAGACTTTCCTCCAAGGAAAAGAGGGTCTGGAGAGGACCTTCATCATCCTGTAACTCCTCAAATCAGCAGGGAATTAAAAAATGAATATGACAAGGTTTTATAGATATATTTATGTATATATAAACCAAGGAAATTTATTATGACAACCCCAGTGTGGTTTGAGGTCATCAACTTAATCGTTGGCTCCTGAGGGCAGCCAACTCCAAGAGCATTTGCAAAGGTACTAACCAGTTTGAGGAAGGGTTAAGCAGGGCACACAGTGCTCAGGTACAGCAGGAGTTGGCAGAAATACTGTAAAACATAAAGTTTCATATGGTTTTGGGTGCACAAGTCTTAGAAACCCCTGCTTATTATCGTTTCTAAACACAACTGCAGACTAATTTCCAAAGTTCCCCTTCCCCATGTACAATGCTCTCATTGCAATGCAGGAACTTGATGTATGGAGCAGCAATTTGAGGACTCTGATAAGATAGAAGCATTCACTGTATTACTTGAAAATTAAAAGCCTTTTGCTCACCAGCATTATCAAAACTGCTACAATGCAGGACACTTACAATGCAGAAACAATGCTTCCTGCTAGCCTAGTAGTTGTAACCTTTAAATCTCAATCTCTAGGTCAAAGGAATAAGCAGAAAATTGCGGTAAATTGTCAGACAGCGCTTTGAGATTGTGCAACTGAATGCACAAGACAGCACTAATCTGATGATGAGGGGATGAAAATTTGATAAGCTTTCCAAAGCAGATGTTTCTTCAACTATTCCCCCCCTTATGCTGGTAAAATGGTTAATATAATCTTGAATCTGGCAAAAAACTTTAAATCAGTCAATTGGACATTTCCTGCAGAGAAAGTTATAAAATATTTCTGGCTGAACTGAGGAATAAAGTTATATTAAATCAACCTATGTTTTATATATTATACACAGATTTAATAAAATTAGTCTAACTGAGCTGAAACTACCATGAAGCCAGTCTAGCAGCATACATTACCAAAACTAACTTTCTATGATGGTTTAATTAAAAAAACGCTAAGAACAAATGCAACTTCAAATAAATACAGATTAAGCAGCAAAATCCCTTGAAGCCTGTCGCAAGTACCGGCATATTAGATCATATAGCTCGTAAAGAGAATGAAAGACATGGTGTACCAGCTTCCACAGTGGAGCCTGTACCAGCATCACTCTGAACTGCCATTTTAAAATAATGGCCCAGAGGAGCTTCTCCAAGTTATTCATGTATCACTTAGGAGGAAGGATGTCAGAGTTATTGGAAAAAACTCCCAATGGCATCAGTGTGAGAACAGCAAGGTAACTGAAAGCTACGTGGCAAGGATGGTTCTGAATCTGCCGCGTCAGAACTTTCCAACTTGAAACGCTGTCCTGGGGAAAGTGTGGACAGAGGAGGTGCACTGGCAGCAGTGCAGAAGGACCAGGTGCCTCCTTGCTGCACCTCGCCTGGTCCAGGGCAAGCTGGAAAACATGAGGGGACGCCAAGCCATGATGTCCGAGAGGACCAGAGATCAGCTCCTGGGAGGAGAGAGTCACCACTCCTCTCCATCCCTGCCAGTTTTCACTTTGGTGAGGGCACTTGGCGTACAATAAACTCTCATAAGTCTCATAGCAATGCAGGAGGTAGCAAAGTGTGATTATTGTGCAGGCTGCCCAGTCCTGGTAGTGGGGGGTCCCACCTTTGGCTCCAGCTATCCATTTCTATAAACAGCTATGCTGTTTCCTCACTACCCCCCTACAACAGCTTCTTCTCCTACCACCATATGGCCCCATCAGTGCTATTAGGATTTTGTATTTTTGTGTGTGTGTGTGTGTATACACACATTATATATGTGTCTATATATACATTCTTCCAATTTTATATACTGTTGTGGTTTAACCCTGTAAGATACCTATTCCTTTTGTATTTTTGTGTGTGTGTGTGTGTGTATACACACATTATATATGTGTCTATATATACATTCTTCCAATTTTATATACTGTTGTGGTTTAACCCTGTCAGCAGATAAGACCGTGCAGCAGCTCACTCACTCCCCCCAGTTGAGACTAGAGACAGAATCTGGAAAGTAAAAGTGAGAAAACACATGGGTTGAGATAAAGACAGTTTAATAAGGAAAGCGAAAGCCACACATGCAAGCAAAGCTAAACAAGGAATTCACTCAACTGCTTCCCATGGGCAGGCAGGTGTTCAGCCACCTCCAGGAAAGCTGGGCTCCATCAAGCATAATGGTTACTTGAGAAGACAAAAGCCAATACTCTGAACATCCCCCTCTTCTGTCTTCTTTCCCCAGCTTTATAAGCTGAGCATGACACCATATGACATGGAGTAGCCCTTTGGTCAGAGCTGTCCTAGCTGTGTCCCCTCCCAACTTCTTGTTTACCCCCAAGTCTACTTGCTGGCAGGGTGGTATGAGAAGTAGGAAAGGCCTTGACTGCCTAGCAACGGTTAAATACACCAGTGCACTATCAAAAGCATTTCTCATCCAAAATCTAAAATATAATTTTTACTAGCACCTGCTACAGTGCTAACTCTAGCCCAACTGAAACCGTGACACACACGTACATACAGTGTTTTCACACAGGCACATACTTCAAAATCATGAGGAGCAAACGCTTCACAGTTAAAGTTCCCTGCCTTCAAATGCCAAGGTCTCCCAAGTGATCCTTATATACTCACACATCTGCTGCAATTTCCTTTGAAAGAAACTTCTTTCACCCCAGAGGAAGTTTATTAAAATGCTGAGACTTCATTTAGGGCACTTTCTAATTACACTACCAATCTTCAAAGCTTCTGCCTTCTAAGACTCATTGTTCTTTGCACAAGATGAGAAGGCAGTCACAATTCATTGTCTTTATAGAGACACATTGGTTAAGAAAATATCTATATTTAGCAGCTTGCAATTTCATGTCCTTGAAGTTAGAAACACTTGTATAGTTTAATATAGGGAAATAGTCGGCCTTTGCTGTGTTAGACACGTCCCAATGTCCATTTTAAAAGTGTATAAATTCTTTGAGATTTTAATTATATTGTTGTAGACTCAATAAAAGTTCTTTCATTTCATAAATCGGGCTGTTATCTCACATCCTAGATTTTCATATTCTCATTTATGAGAAACTGATTATTACAAATAGGATAAAATCCAAATGGCACCATATAGTATTTTCCAATTAGAAGAGAGAAGGAAAAAGAGATTTTTAATGTTAAAAGGATTACAGGAAAGCACCTACCTTATAAGCAAAGAGTTACACAGACAGACCGAAATGAGATGAAGCCTCAGTTCCCTATTGCCTCTCCACTGAGTTCCCTTCTACAAGGGTGTAAAGACAGCTGGTGAAACCCTATGGGATAAATTCCCCAAAAGAAGTGATCTTGATGATAACATTACTACAAACTTCTTGAAAAATACTTCTCGCATGCCCTTGCTCTTGTTGGTTATCTTCATTGAAGAACCCTTGCAGCCCTGACATCCCCATAGCTTTTAAGCACTTCTACAACCTTCTTGGACCACTGTGTAACACCACTATAGACATGATAAATGTTCCACTTGGAAATCTATCTGCCAACTTCCTATTATTGGTATCCTGGGCAGGATTTATTTCCTCTAGTTCTAGAGGTCCATATTGACAATTTCTGTATGTGAATTAGTCTTCCTAGGCTCCCTTAATAATCAGTGGGGAGAAATAAGCACCTTCAGGCATAATTCATCTGACTCAACCGAAACATCTACTTCAGGATGAGAATAACTGTGCCCTAGAGATGCCCGCTTCTCTGTGTAGGGTGACAATTCAGGGTTAGATGGCTGCATTTAATCAAATAAATTCCACCATTTCTGTGTTAAAGCATTATTTCCCGTTCCCCCCCT